>NW_016805767.1:498384-523764 GCF_001698545.2 Rhinopithecus bieti
GAAAGAGTCTAAAAAAAAATTTTTTTTTTTTTTTTTTTTTTTTTTTTTTTGAGACAGAGTCTCGCTCTGTCACCCAGGCTGGAGTGCAGTGGCACGATCTTGGCTCACTACAGCTTCCGCCTCCCAGGTTCAAGTGATTCTCCTGCCTCAGCCTCCCAAGTATCTGGGATTACAGATGTATGCCACTGTGCCTGGCTAATTTTGTATTTTAGTAGAGATGGTGTTTCACCATGTTGGCCAGGCTGGTCTTGAACTCCTGACCTCAGGTGATCTGCCCGCCCCGGCCTCCCAAAGTGCTGGGGTTATAGGCATGAGCCACGGCGCCCGGCTAAACATTATTTCTTTTTAAAATGTATGGGGTGGGGGTGTTCCTTTTCTCAAATGAGATCCTGTAGGAAGCCCCAAAAGTAGAGTGGGTAAAAGTGGAGCTTCTCTGACTGAAGTAGGAGGCAGGGAGCTCTACAAAAAGCCCTTGGGGCATCGGTAGTTCAAAAAAATATTAATGCTTGAGTCCCACTCTCAGAAATTGGAGTTCCACCTGCAGAGATTCTGATTTAGCATCTCCGGTGGCCTGGTCTTCAGCATTTCCTGAAGCTCTCTGGGATTCCATGTCCAGCCAGGTGTGGGAACCACACATAGAATATTACAGAGCTCTGCTGAGACCTGGTGCAGTCAACCACACGGAAACATGGTAAGGACGGGTACCTCCAACTGTCAACACGTCTCACCCAAGAATACTTTGCCATGTTTCTCCATTGATTCAAGTATTTATTCAAAAAATTCTTCACTAAAGTCTTGCCATTTTCTTCACTTTACCACCACATTTCTAAGTATTTTATAATTTTGATTTTTATTATGAATGGGACCTTTGTTTTATCCCATTATATTTTCTCTAATAGTTATTTTTAAATTTTTTTATTTCCATAGGTTATTATTGATATATATCAAAAGGAGTAATTTTTTATTTTAATTTTGTAACTAGGCAGTTTTCTTAATTCTCTTACTGGGACGAATTTTTTTTTTTAACTTTAGGTGTAACAAACTGACAATTATATTCTCTGAAAACAATGACACTTTTGTGTCCTATTCTTCCAAGTCCTCATTTCACCTTATTAATCCAAATTAGCTAGGAGGAAGAGTGGTCACAGGGCTGAAAATGAAACAAAACCTGACACAGGAGCATATCAGAAAACAGTGGCTCTAGGCCGGGCGCAGTGGCTCACACCTGTAATCCCAGCACTTCGGGAGGCTGAGGTGGGCGGATCACCTGAGGTCAGGAGTTTGAGACTAGCCTGACCAACACGGTAAAACTCCATTTCTACTAAAGATACAAAAATCAGCCAGGCATAGGGTAGGCGCCTGTAATCCCATTTACTTGGGAGGCTGAGGCAGGAGAATTGCTTGAATCTAGGAGACAGAGGTCGCAGTGAGCCGACATTGTTGCACCGCACTCCAGCCTCGGCTGGAGTGAAACTCTGTCAAAGAAGAAAAGAAAGAAAGAGAAAGGAAGAGAGAGAAAGACAAGAAGGGAGGGAGGGAGGGAGAGAGAGAGAAAGAAAGAGAAAGAGAGAGCGAGAAAGGAAAGAAAAGAAAGAAAAAAAAGAAAGAAAGGAAAAGAAAAGAAAGAAAAAGAAAAAAGAAGGAAAACAGTGGTTCTCGGCCCCGGTTCTAAGAGAAAACAGCTGGATGACTCTGGAGTGTGGAACTTGAGGTTTGTCACTTCCCAGCTTCATGACTTTGGGCAAGCCTTTTTAGTTCATAAAAGGGAAAGAACAAGCCATTTCCCCCCAGGCTGGTGTCAGGATTAGAGAAGCCACCAGAAGCGCCTGGCACGGGGCACTCACATGTAGCTTGGGCCCTCTTCCTGATCAGTTTCCTGATCCAGGAGATCTGTCAGGGAGAGACACCCAGCGGAAGTTAAATATTTGTGCATAAGAACTACAAAGTGATTTCAGGGCCAAGGGGGAAAGGTTTTCTCTTAAAGCATTTTAGACATTTCTCCCACAGTCTGATTTACCCTAGAGGAAGTGGGATAGTTATGAAGCATTTTCCAAGCAAAGCGAGCAGAAATCCTGAAAGAACACTCACCCCCCAGCTGGGCTCTGCAGGATTCCCCGGGCTCTGCCCGACCCTTGTTGTCCCACAGCAGGAGGTGGCATTTCTGCCACACCTTGTGAGGGAGGCTTTAGGGAAAGCAGTTCATAAACGAAGTCATAAATGTATCCGAGACACTTCGCAAATCTTTTTTTCCCGGACATGGGTGTGCTTCCGTAACAACGGCTGGAGGGAAAGGAATCTGAAGGGAAGCCACTTGGGTCACCACCAGAGGGCGCATGTGCATTGCAGATGGCGCCCTCCTCCAGGAGGAGTGAGGACAGTGGGTGGGATGAAAGGGAGCCTCTCCTGCAGGGCCACCCACACCGTGGAGAAATCAGTGCCAGCTTGAATAATAGTCTAGCACTGTGCTAACCACTTCCTCGATAGCGCCACACTTAACAGCCATGACCCACGGGGCAGGTGCTGTTACCATCTCCCCTCTGCAGGTACGAAACAGGCTCCCAGAGGTGGGAAGGTTTGCCCAGTCACCAGGCCAGACCTCAGATCCAGGGCTCATCACAAAGGGCAAGGATGGAGCAGGCACTCAATAAATATATGACCAACAGACAAGCGGAACTACAAATGCCCCAGAATTAGGGTGCAGTTAGACTTGGAAAGGAACAAAGAGAAAGATGCTACATTCATTAAATATCAAAGAAAACAAAGTTCCCATATAATGAGGGAGGTTTTCGTTGGGATGCAGGTCTGCAAAGATCTGGGCTGAAAAGGGCAATTCCAAAATCAGGAGAGATGCTGGTGTCAAGGGTCAACAGAGCCAGCTCTGTGTAGCTTCAGGTGTGACAACAGTTTCCTTTTTGAATGAGCACATCGGACTTCTTACAACTCATGTTCTTCCAATTGGATCCGCGTCGGTGATGACATCAAGGCAGTTCTCGCCTCTGAGAATCCACAGGTAGATGCACAGGAGCCTGAGTTATCTTCCTAAAAAACCACCCACCTGGGCGGGGCTCCTTTATCACTCCCTTGATTCCCAGCAGTGAGAGGAGAACACTGTGGGCTGACTTCCTCAGAGAGTCTCTAGATTTATAAAATGCCAGTGACAACTACAGGAACCAGTCCCCACTGAGGGACCATCTGCCAAGATGTCAAGAGTTACTACACACGCTGTTTCACTCTTGCTCAGTTCACAGAGGGAGACCCTGTCTCCAAGTCCAGTGAGGTCTGAGAGAAGAAGGTTCCACTAGGGGACTGGCATATCCCCACTGACGTCAGCCTGCATGCATGTTCCAGACAAAGGCAGAAAGGCCCAGAGCTTGCTAACCACATCGGTTCTGCCTGCTCTGATAGAAGCCTGTGGAATGAAGGTTTTGTCTTGGCTTTAGCTGAACCCCTCTGTTGACCTGTTTACCCTTGTTAGACCTGGGCAGGCTGAATCGCTTCCCGAACCCCTGGGTCTGGAGTGTCACCAGTTAACAATTAATTGGTTACTAGTTACAAGCAGGGGACACAGGCAGCATGAGTCACACTGTCCCTACACAAACGAGTCAAGGCCAAGCCAGGCTGTGGATCAATAGTACCTTGGCAATTTGGAACAATAACCTGCCCAAGGTTTTCTGCCAAAATCCTGACCACTCCCTGGATACCAGGGGTGGGGGGTGGGGGGATGGTGACTGCCTATGGCTGCCAAAGAAATTATGAGCTGGCATCTTTCCTTTCTGCTTCCACATAAAGTTTGAGGTAAAGAACAATAGTAATGTCCACAGATATGACAAGCTATCAAGTCGTCCTTTTTACAGATCAGAGTCATCAGAGTCTAACTATGGGTGGACAATTTCCTACACAGCTGCTTCTTGGATAGAGCATCTTCTGACTGTTTTTAGCCTGAGGACTCATCCTTAAAGTAGAACGTTGGTCACGGCATGTCCTGGTTCAAAAGAAAAGCTGCTGCACATCAATGTTCACAGCAGCATTGTCACAGTAGGACAAAAGTGGAAGCCACCTAAGTGTCTATCAGAAGATGAATGGGTAAGCAACAAAATACGGTGGATAGATGCACAATGGGACATTATTCAGCCTCAAAAAGTGAGGAAATTCTGACACATGCTACAACATGGATGAACCTTGAAGACATTATGCTAAGTGAAACAAGCCAGACACAAAAGGACAAATATTATATGATTCTACTTATATGGGGCACCTAGAGTAGTCACATTCACAGAGACAGAAAGTAGAATGCTGGTTGCCAGGGGCTGCAGGGAGGGGTGCATGGGGAGATATCGTTGAAGGGGTACCGAGCTTCAGTTTGGAAAGATGAAAAGGTTCTGGAGATGGATTGTGGTAATGTTTGTACAACCATGTCAATACATTAGTAGCACTGACTTGAATATGTAAAATGATTAAAATGGTAAATTTTATGTTATATATATTTTACCACAATAAAAAATCTTTTTTGTTAGAAATGCAAATTCAAACACATATATACATACATCTCTTGAAATGTGAGCCTATAGTTTGACTGAAATATTTTTGTAGTAAAATCTTCATGAACCTCCCAATGTGAGGGGCCAGTTTAACAACGAAGTCTTAGAAAGCTAGAGAATATTGGTTCAGACTCAAAAGATAGAAGAGAATTCCAGGCCTCCAGCTACAAACTCACCTAGACAAGGTCAGCGTTCTGAAAAATCAAGCCAGATGGAAAAGATCACAGTCTTCACAGCCTTGTCAACCTTTTCTTTTGGTAAACCAAGTGCAGAAAACCATCTATATTAGTTGGGGCATAGCCCCACATTGTCCTGGAGTTCAGCTCCCTTTTTTTTTTTAAGATGGGGTCTTGCTGTGTTGCCCAGACTGGAGTACACTGGTGTGATCAAAGCTCACTGCAGCCTCGACTTCCTGCGCTCAAGTGATTCTCCCTCCTCAACCTCCTGAATATCTGGGACTACTGGTGGGTACCACCATACCCGGCTAATTTTTTTTGTTTTTTGTAGAGACGGGGTCTCACTATGTTGCCCAAGCTGCTCTTGAACTCCTGGGGTCAAGTGATCCTCCCACCTTGGCCTCCCAAAGTGATGAGATTATAGGCATGGCCAGAATTCTGCTCTTTTCAGTGTTCTCTTAATTCTTCTCATGTTTTAGAGTCAACTCATGTACATGAAGTCCCTACTATGTGTTGGTATTGGTGCAGACACTGTTACTTAGCCCTCTGGGTGTTACTATGAAATGAGTACTGTCCCCCATCAGATGGGGGCCTGAAGTGGTTTGGTGGCTTGCCTGAGGTCTTACAAGATTAAAATCCAGCATGCTGACAGGTTCAGGGCTTCTTCAACATGATCTGTATCCCACCAGAGAGAAAAACTCAATTCACCGATAACCAGGAATTTACCATTTCCCACTGTCACCCCCTGTCTCTCATTCACAGGAAGAGCACATGCAAATCTGCAGGCAGCACCACCAGAGTGCTGCCCGAGGCAGCTGGAGCCAGGATGAGCTGTCTTCGGGGAAGGGCATCATCACTTATAGTCCCCCCCGCCCCGCCGCCCAATCCTTTCTGTCTAAATGAGGCTAAAAAGCCACAGAGCTGACACCTTGGAACGCATATGCTAGGTCCACAGAGGCACAGATGTGACCATGCAGGGTCAGCTGGGCTCCATGAGATGCCAGAGGTTTGATTGTCCCCTGTACCTGCGACTCACATTGCTGACAAACAGCCAGCCCAACTGGTCAGAGGTGGTCAGAAGAGGCAGCGCTGCTGCTCTGCAAAACAGTGGCCGAGCCATGGCAAAAGACAATTTCCTACCTTTCAGCGTTTCCTGTAGGGTCTGTGCAAAGCTCGCCAACCGGTGGCCATCACTGTGATTCTTGCTGGGATTCTCACTCCCCGGGAGGGTCAGGGCTGCCAGGTGAAGGTTAACAAGGGTCAGGTCGTGACTTCCCACCTAAGCAGCAGGAAACAAAGCAATAGGGAGAGGCTCAGAAGCTCATATTTCCTGTATCCGTTACAACCGACTCATAAATAGCTTTGTGCACAGAGTTGATAATGGTAAACAAGAACAAGGCTGGCTCACACCCCCAGGAAATAATGCAAGGTCTTTCATCTTCGATTTTTCCAAGGCACCTGCAGGAACAAGGCCTATTTTGTTCTACCAGTCTACCTCTACCATTCCATCTCCTATTCCTCACTAAGAGCCTAAAAGATCGGGCATATCTGCATAACTGTAAATGTCTGAGTTTTTTTCTTTCTTTCTAGGCAGTCATACAAGAAGGAGTGTGGAAGGTGGAAGGTGGAAGGCCAGGCATGGCCTTATGCCTGTAACTCCAGCACTTTTTTTTTTTTTGAGAAGGAGTCTCTGTCATCCAGGCTGTGGGGGAGTGGCGTGATCTCAGCTCACTGCAACCTCTGCCTCCCAGGTTCAAGTGATTCTCCTGCCTCAGCCTCCCAAGTAGCTGGGAGTATAGGTATGTGCCACCATGCCCAGCTAATTTTTTAATTTTTAGTAGAGACTTCACCATGTTGTTCAGGCTGGTCTCAAGCTCCTGACCTCAAGTGATCCTCCCGCCTCAGCTTCCCAAAGTTCTGGGATTACAGGTGTGAGCTATTGTACCAGGCCACAACCCCAAGCACTTTGGAAGGCTGAGGCGGGAGGATCACTTGAGGCAATTTGAGACCAGCTTGGCCAACATAGTGAGACCCCACTTCAATCAATCAATCAATCAATCAATCAAAGGAGGTGACTCTGATAGCTGGTTGTTACTATAGACTTGGGGCTTTTCTCCAGAGGGCCAGCCTGAGGTCTCCTGCCAGGACCCACTGCCGGGATCTGCCTCCTCCTCCTCCTCCCTACACCTCCCACACACACCCCTCTGTGTTCTTTTCTCTCTGGAGCCCACTATACCTGGATGCTCACCTTAACCTAATTTCAAACGTGTCTAAACCAAAAGCTTACAGAACCTGGCCAGCCTGGGACATGCCCCAGCCCTGCATCCCCCAAGGGCAAGTGCAGAAACACGGGGTGAGAGTTTGCCTCTGGGCATCATAGCACTGCTCAGCTACTCAGGGCTTAGCAATCTTGCCCTTCCGTTTGTCATGGCAACCAACATCAACACTGCCAGGAAGGGAAGGGGAATAGGGGAAGCCCCCAGGAAGTGGAGGGTGCCGGTCTTATCTTACAGATGTGGTCCCAGTTTGCCAGCACCCAGGACCATGAGCTCTGCAGCTGCAGCTCTGCCTGCTAGAGAAAGCATCGTAAGGCTGGGTGGGGGCACAGCGCCTGAAGAGATGAGCCCCATCTCTGTACTGCACCATCTACTGGGCCTAGAATGTGACATGCAGTACAAGAGGCCAAGTGCCTGTTTAGAGGGCTGCTTTATTTAGAGGATTTGGGCTAATCAGCATTTTCTCATTATACCCTTAAAAACAACCTGCCTTTTGGGGATACTGGATTATCAGTATCCCCCATGGGGTTACATGGCCATAACCCCATGTAGCCAATACTGGAACAGGGACTTGACATAAAAAGGGGGCCCAGGGTGGTGTTAGGAGGCTTAAAGGCGACACCTGGCTGATTTACACATGAGTGCCACAGAAACACCCCATGGACACCCCTAGGTGTACGTGTGCAGACAGAGCCCCGCCAATACCACAGACAGAGGAATGAGAGGGGCTGCTGGGCGCGACAGATAGCCAGAGGGTGAGCACACACCCAGCCTCGTCAACTCACAGCTACGAGTGTGCAAGGTGGCACAGGGGCTTGTAGCCTCAACACAGCGGCTGCTCCCAACCCTCAGCTGGCAGACACCTCCTGGGCTGGGATTTGAGGTGACTCTCAGGCTCAAGAACTGCTCTGGGGCACACAGAAAGCACAGGGTCTCCATGCCCAGGAGGGAATGTGCTTGCTGCACTCCAAGGCACCGGACCTGCTTGCCTGGCCTGTGAGCTTACGGTCAAGGACCACGGGGATAAGGCTCACTGACTGCCAACTTCATGACCTGCTTTGGCTTCTGCTGCCCAGCTGCTGACCATTTTGCGGTTCATTAACACTTCCCAAGGACATCCGGGGAGAACCAGACAGACTGCGCTCGATCAATCTGCTGAGCTGCTCCCAGACTCAGGGGGGACAGAGACTCCCACATGGGCGATGCCAGTGATGGGGCTACCCCTGGCCTACAGCCCAGAGCTCCTCCTGAATCCCCTCCAAACCCAAACGACCCCTTCAGAGGCCCTTCTCCCTAGCAATAAAGGAATCGGGCCTGAGATGCAGCCAGTAAGAAGGGCTCCTCAGGCCAGTTCCGCTGCCCTTGAGTCCAGCCATTCCCTAACGCCGGCCTTTGAGATGAAGGATCACCGAAGGGGCTTTTGGAAAGCAGGCCGTCCAGATAATCCCCCAAATTCTGTAGGTCTGAGGTGGGGTCTAGGAATCTCTGACTGTAGGAAAATCTCCCCAGGAGACTCTAATGAGGGTCAGCTTTAGGAGCTATACCGAATCTTCCCCCTTCCCCCGTCTCCTGCTCAGATGCCAGAGCTACTGGGGCTGAGAGCCTCAAAATCCCTTTCATTCCTGCCCTGGACAAGTTCGCCTGCCAAGGAAGCCCCAGGAGAGACAAAAATCTCTCACCATGAGAGGCTGAAATCAAGGCAAAAAAGACAAGCCTTCTCTTACTCGTGGTTTTACAAAACGAGCCCTTTTCTTTCCTTTTTAGAAAGAAGCGGATCCCACGTCACAGACGGCGTGGAGCGGGTACCTTGAACCGTGCGAGGTATGGGCTGGGGCCCGCCGGCTTCCCGTGCCCGTTGCTGGGCGAGCTCTCCTGTGAGCCGGCATCTCTCAGCTCCACGCCCGCCGCTGCGTCCCACAGGAATCCTGCATAGCCGGCTCCCTGCAGTGGAGAGGGAGACAGTCTTGGTGCCAGAGTCCACCGCCTGGGGAAAGGAGGCAGAGAGGCCAGAGAGACCGAGAGTAGTCCCTACTCTGGCTCAAGCTGTTTCTAAACCAAAAGCACACCACAAAAGCCACAGCCACTCTCCCTTGCCACTCCCCAGCCCAAATAATTTCACATATTGCCAATTTCAGAGCTTTCCACACAGCCAGGGTGACCTGGGCTCTTCTGTCTTTGGGGGGAGGTAGGTGAAGCCAGGCTAGGTGCAGAGATATCTCCGGAATCATTACAAACCATGAGGCAGCAATTCATGCTCCCATTTCCCAGATGAGGACACCACTAAGTAACGTTCCTGAAATCCCACAGCTGATCACAACGCTGAGACTAAAACACATGACTCCAAGGGATGGGCTTTGCTTACTGATTAGCTGCAGCTTACAACAAATGGTGCCCGGCACCGAGTAAAAGTCCACTCAGTGTTTGCTGGGTGAGCGGAGGTCACAGTTGATAGTCCTAATGGCTTAGGCTGCTCGAGGGCCCTCCACACGTGGATGGGGCCATGGCAGAGGTGTGAAGTTTAGGTCAGAGGTGCCAGGGCTGGCAGTGGGGCAGAGTCCTAGTGCCTGGTGTTAAACCCTGCTGCTCTGAATGTGCCTGCTTTGCGCTGCTGCTGCTGCCACCTCTGGAGGCTTGTGGAAGAAGACAAGCCTTTCTATCCTACCCCAGCCTCTGCTGTCCATGAGGGTGCTTCCTCGGTACCCGCTGCCTGGGAGCCATCTGCATGTCATTTGAGAGGCCAGCAGTCACCACTCTTCCCCATTGCAAAAGGAGGGGAAGTGACTCTGCACAACCACCCTCCTAGGCAGCCACCACAAAGTCCCCAGGGTCAGCGCAGGTCTAAGCCACACACCTGCCAGGCTCAACCCCTTGTCTGAACATGTGTGTTTTTAGGAGGAAGGAGGAAGGGGATGAATGTATTGTATGCTGGGCACTGCTATATTTGAAATTATCTCCTTGCCCATTCCCTGGAGAGTGTGCTGGTTTGAGAATGAGAAGACCTGGGCCTCGGTCCCACCTGAGTCACTTAGCCGTGGGACCCTGGGTGAGCCACTCAGTTTTTCTAAACCTCAGTTTCCTCTGGTGTGGAGGGAGGTAAGTATGACTGCTCTGTTGGCTTTGGAGGATTATCTCTCCATCTGCCAGTTCCCAAGCCACGGTGCCAGAGTAACTTACCTAAAGCATCCCTGAAGTCATCTTCCACCCAAAAGCCTTCAGGGGCTCCCCGATGGCCCTGGACGGGGAGCCTCTGTGGTGGGGCCCACTCCTTCCTCTGCCTCCCTCACATGCTCAGCACTGTTTTCCCCACCCCCACTTCCCTGCGTGCTGCTCCTTCCACCCCGGTTTTTTGTCCCCTCCTGGGAGCCTTTCCCAATGCCCCTGACCTAGGCGCTCCCCTCTCCTCCAGAACAGCAGCCAGAGGAACAGCGTTTCCAGATAGAGTGAACTGGGCTCAGGTCCAAGCACCACCTCACATTTCAAAAGGGTGGCTTGTAGGCAAATCATTTCATCTTATTAGGTCTTCATCTTCACAGCTGGAAACCACACCTCTGGCTATCATGTAAGCCCTAGGGAGCTGGAGAGAAGATGCCTGGGCAGAATTTCAGGCATCAGAGAATGGCCCCAGCGGTTACCACTTTCTTATGTTTGTCTAGGGACAGAGATTGAACATTTTCAACCTGCAGATATATTCTGTTTGATTCACATAGTGTTTACATTTTTTGGATTATCTGTTCATCTTTAAAATTCAGGAGATTTCCCATTAAAATGAAACTGGGAAGTTTGGCCACGTTGGGCCCACAATACTGCATGGTAACAACTGGGTAGACATGGACTCAGCTGCAGCCAGAGTCAGACACGAGTTCTCTCAGTCCACTGCAGGCGGCCAGCCTGCCACTTCATGCCCATCCCGCCTGGCTTTGGCCTGTGCTGTGTTAACGACAAATTCCAAAGCACAGTATCTTTTAAAATCCTATAGCCACCCTATAGGTGAGCTAAGAAAGGGCTATCGCTCCCAGTTTACAGATGAAGGAATTGAGGCTGACAGGTTTTGGTGGATGGAACTCGGGTCTCCCTGCAACCTCATGTTGTTTTCCAATGGCCTTGACACCCTGACCTGGAATGGGGTTACCTGTCTTGCCCTCCAACAGGCTACGCACTCCCGACGGGACAGGCCAGGTCAGGCTTCAGCTGCGATCCCCACTGTGTGTTGCAACGAGTAAAAATGTGCAGACATGGATAGCTGGGGCTGTGTTTCTCACCAACGTGTAGCTGGCGTGGAACCAAATGCCTAGTACACAGCCACCTTTCATCAATGGTTTGTTGAACGAACGAATACAGTGCTGAATGGACTAAGGCTCAGGAAGCTCAGATACCCACATGTATGTAAAGTGTGATTCAAAAAGGAAGGTGGTATTATTCTTACTATTTCTAGGTGGACTGGAAGGGAGAGCTGTGAACTAGATGCATTCAAATTCAGCTTTATCTCCAGCCTTCTCTGAATGTGTGCTGACTCACTGTCAGCTTCGGGAGCCATTTACATCCCCAAGCATAAAACCCACAGACAGAAGATTTCATGCACCTTTTTAAGTTATAGCTAAAAGAGAGTAGGGGTTACTGTCAAAAGTGGCCACTTTTAATCCAGCCTACTTTTATGATTTAAGAGCCTAAATTATAAACATTAATCATATAAGTATAAATCACATGTTTCTGTAAGCATGTTAGGTATACTAGGGATTTAAAAATCTGCATTTATAGGAACACTACATAATAATACATTTTCAACTCCTGGTTATTATCAGGAGTCTGTTTAAAAATCTAAAACCCCACTGATGTTAAGCATTGCAAGGTGAATAAATCTGGCCTTGAATAATAACATGAGGGAAAACGTGTATTTACAGAGATTTACCCTTACCTGCTCATATGGGCAATATTGATGAAAGCAAATTCAAAACCAAAATCTGCTGAACATTTCAACAGAACATTTCTATGTTGAAATCATGTGCATAATTTCCACCACTAGAAGCAAATACTTCATTTGTGAACTAAGGTGAATCTGAAGTTTTCAGTCAACGAGTAATGAGCTCTGCACAAACTTGGCAGAAGACAGAACTGTGGCGAAGGGATTAGAAGGACAAAGGACAGAAATACCCATTTGCTGCCTTGGCCCTGGACAGGATTTCTCCTCTCCTCTCCTCTCCTCTCCTCCCAACACCCTAAGCTCTCATTTCCGTCTTGGCAGGAGTCCATTCCCAATCTAAACATGAAACGAGAACCAGGGCATTCAGAAATGAATGGCAAGGATTTAAAAATTGGGCAGAAATACAAAATTGCACCAAGGATATTGGCAAAGGAAATTTTTAAATGCCCTTGATTAGGGGAAAAGTATGTTTAAATTAAAGGAAGGGAAAGGCCAGGTTTTGCAGACGAGGGTACCTTCTGGAGCCGATTCGAGGACTTCTCAGCAACAACAGCCTTCCAGCATCCCCGGGGCCCCTTCCACTTGCGCATGTTGGGCAGGGTCGGCTGGTTTAGCTCCGTGCAGAACTGCAACGACAGAGCACAGGTCAGAAGCGTGGGTTCACACCTAAAGCAGTCCCGGCTGGTGGTGGCCTGAGAAGCCAGGCACTGCATGATTCTGAATCATCAGCCTTATTCAGACACTGCTGAACTACATCCCTGTTTTTCAAACACCAGGGTTTGCAAGACCCATACGACTAAACAAGCATCACACATTAAAAAGAAAACTGCCTGTGTGTGAAACGCCAAATTATCACCTGGGGACTCTCAGTTCACAGAAATTGATTCTCTCTGTAGCATTCCTGCCCAGACAGTTCAAAAAAAGGCATCAGAATCCTTTTCATCCCTGTAAAGCAGCGGACTGAAGGTCCCAGGAGGATCTGGATCAGTGTCAAATCCAAAGAGGTAACAAGATGGATACATGGTGACTTTCTTCTTCAGGGCTCAGCTCACAGGGGCAAAAAATGACCTCCAGCTTCAACTTGAACCACTATAGTGCTCATCTTGCTTTCCTCTTGCTGCGGAGAGCTGCTGCAGCACCCACACATATGCACACGGCATGCACTTCTTTTGCTAATGCATGTTGCACCAATATGCATTGTAAAGTGTATATGCAGCTGTAAAGTGACTGTCACTGAGGCTAAATGAAATTGCACATAGTAGGATGAAGAGTGGAAAAACTATCCACTTCAAAGTTTGGAGACCAGCTCCTCTAACTCATGCCTCAAACACAACCCCTTCTCTTGGGGTCACACCTCCTTGTCCTTCACAAGCCTTGGAGCACCCCACTCGTTTCTTTCTCTAACCACCCTTACGAGTGAGAGCCTCTTGGCTTCCTTCTGAGCACATCACCGCCCTCTCCCCTTAAGGACTCTCATTCAGCCCCACTGAGGTAGCTTACACCTCTATCCAGAAGACCCCAGCATCTGTACCAATCACCAGTTGCTTTCCTGAGTTTTAAAAGCACTTCCCGGCCGAGATGGGCGGATCATGAGGTCAGGAGATCGAGACCATCCTGGCTAACATGGTGAAACTCCGTCTCTACTAAAAAATACAAAAAAAAAAAAAAAAAACTAGCTGGGCGTGGTGGCGGGTGCCTATAGTCCCAGCTACTCAGGAGGCTGAGGCAGGAGAATGGTGTAAACCCGGGAGGTGGAGCTTGCAGTGAGCCGAGATCCGGCCACTGCACTCCAGTCTGGGCGACAGACTGAGACCCCATCCAAAAAAAAAAAAAAAAAAAAAGCACTTCCCACTACCTCCTCAACATCTCTACCTGGAGGTCTCCTTAGCCCCTCACACCAACAGGTCCCAAAGGGAACACATTATTCCTTACCCCACCCAGTGCCCATCTTGGCCCAAAGCACTTCTATCCTTCCCGCTGCTCGAACTCCTTCCTCGCCTCCCGCCAGCACATTGATTCCACTGTCGCATGTGTCTGGGGTGCTTCCTTTCTGTTCTCCAGCCACTGCTGGCGCCTGTTCCAGAGTCCCGTCTTCTCTCATGGGGGTCACTGGCATAGCTTCTAAGAAGTCCATCACTGGACTCACCCTGCAGCTATTCACTAAGTTCACTGCCATGGCCATGCTGATGCACCCCTCTGTGGTCCTCAAACTGTGGTCCAGGGACCAGTAGCCACAGAATCACCTGAGAACATGCTAGAAATCCTAGACCTACTAGATCAGCAGCTCTGAAGTAGGCCCAGCTATCTGTGCCTGAACAAACTTACTGGAGGATTCTGATGCACGCTTGGGTTTGAGAGCTACTGTGGCTGCCCAGGTCCTCCTCCAGCCTCTGCCCCAGATCCTGGCGGTGTGTGAGCAGCCACCACCCTCCCAACACCTCTGCTACAGAAAGTCACTCTCATGCCCCCCGGACAGCCCACATCCAACGGCTGGGAGAGGCCAGGGTCCAAAGATCTGGTCTTTCGCCTCACATCGCTTTATCTGTAAGAGGGAAGATGAAGCACCAGCAAGTACTGAGCCAGTCATTTCTACAGGGACAAGCGCTGTGGGGAAGATGAAACCAGACAAGGGGACGGAGAGTGCTGAGAGGTCTACTTTAGAAATGGGCTATTCTAGGAGTGATGCTGCTTTTACAGTTAGTCATGTAAGCATCTATCTTTCTCCAGCAGTGGACTCCACAGGGCAGGGACTGTACCTAAGTCTCCTTTATAAACCCCTACCTGGCACAGAGCACAGCACCCAGTGATGCTCTCAAGCATCTGCTGGTGAATCAGAAAACTGAAGGCAAGATTGCAGTCTTCAAATCTGTGCATGACAGCATGACAAACAAAGCAGGGGGCGGGGAGGGGGAGGAGGGAATTTCTCCTTAGGCCATTATCAAAGTAATTGCCTCCATTGTAACCTGACTCTTTGCATACAGATATGTTCTATGCTGCTGAGTTGGTCTGGGAAGCATTCTCTCTGGAATTTGCTCAACCGTGACTTTTATGGGTTCTGCTTTCAACACAGCCCAGAGCAGAGCGGCTGTGGAGAGAGTCACTGCTGACAGGGGTGAGGGAGTGGGGAAGGCGGAGAGGGTGGGGTTTCACCCTGGATGAGTCCCCTTGGCCAGATGCTCCTGGCTGGAAGCCATCCTCGGATGGGAAATAAAACACTTTGGAAGACGCAGCCGGAATTTATCGACTACAACTTTAGGGATCCTGCGAGGAAATGTACTTCACAAAGGGTCCCATTTCCTGCCAGGGAATCATTTGCTTGCTGAGTGATCATTAGTGCTGCATCTAAGAAGCATTAAAAACAGAGCAGCTCTCCAGGGCCCAGCTGGTGCCTCGCCGTTCTCCACGCAGGGGGTCCCAAACCTGGTTGCTCATCAGAATTTCCTGGGATGCACCCTGGAAAGCTCTATTTTTAAGAAACACCCCCCACCCGCCCCCCACCAAGGGATCAGCCAACCAGGTAGATCAGAGAGGCCTAGCCGAGGGGGTGGAGAGGGAACACACCATGGTGCTGTGACTCCCTGTCTGCAGGGCAGTGGTGCCACCAGGATCGTTCTTTTCCAGAAATCTAATCTCTCCTAACCCTCAGATACCTGAGGACAGTTGTATCTCCCATTCACACCCAAACCCCACCCCAGCTTCGAAAACCCCTTCCTGGCAACATCATTTTGATGGGAGGGGTCGGAAGTGTGAAGAGGTGGCCCAGGCTGACAGCACTGATTCCCATGCTCATGGCTCTCACAGGTGGTCTTTTGAGCTGGTCACAGTGTAAGCACCAGTGTCACCTGGGAACCTGTTCAAAATGCAGATTCTCAGGCTCTACCCCTGACCTACTTAACTAAAGACTCTCAGGGGTGGGGCCTAGAAGGCTGCATTTTAACAGCCCCTCTAGATGACTCTGACAGGTTCAAGTTGATTTCATGGATGAAGAAAAGACATTCTCATTTTTCTTTGCTTTCTATTAATATTTAAAACTTTTCACTCACAGGTAAGCTCTAGGAGCCGTAAGGAAGCAGAATCCCTGACCCTTAAGGGCCACCTTTATTCTGTATGCCTGAAGCCCTGTCCTTAACAACCTCTCTCAGCTCACAGAGCAGATCACCCCTCACTCCGCCTTCTTCTTCAGTATTTACGTTATTGGGGATAATTAATAACTTGAGAGACGATGGAGGTAAGTGTTTATGGCTACAAGCATTCTGTGTCCTAATTTTCATGATCAGAGTTAAGGAAGGAGTAAGTATTTTCTTTTATTTTTAGGACTGAAAAAAGAATTGTTAACTTAGCTATCTGCACTACCTATTCACAGAAAACCTAAGGAGGTGAGCACCTTTCAGACCCTTGCTACTCAAAGTGTGGTCCACGGACCAGCAACATCAACCTCACTTAGAAGCCTGCCAGAAATGCAAACTCTCAAGCCTTCCCTAGACCTGCTGCACCAGAATTGGCATCATTTTCTCAAGACCCCAGCTGAGCTACGAGCTTCTCAAGCTGGAGAATCCTGATTTACAGCCTTCCTGTTGACCTGTACCAAGGCAGATGCCATTGCAAGCACCGTCCTTATTATTCCCGGCACAGCCCACAGGAGGTAACTGCTACCAGTTATTCATGAGCACAGTGCTGCACAGAAAGGTTAAGCCCAAGCTCGAGTTCAAATTCAAGGTTACACAGTTAGTGGGAGGGTCTGAACCCAGGGCTGGTTCCTGCTGCTCTACTTCCTGGCCTCGACAGGTGGAACAGGGGAGGCAGGGCAGATTCAAAAGGCTGGGGGCTGGCCCCCTCTACTGAATCTTTGGCTCCTTTCTCCCAAAGATTTCAAAGGAAAACAAAAGCATCCTCTGAGAGCTCTCAATCTGAACTCCACCTTCAATTGTTTTATGTAGAGCAGCTCGTTCTCACACTTTTTGCTTTGCCCACAGAAGGAAGAAATAATACTCTTATGTAAAAGCAGTCCACCAGGGCAGAAAGGTCAAAATGGAAGAGGGAAGGTTTGTGTTCATCACAAAGTGTCCCAGACCAGTCTGGTTTGCAAAGCCCAACTACTGCCACCCCACCCTCTCGGGTTTCTGAATCCCCAGTGGCTAACTCATCACCTATCCCCATCTGGTTCTTGTTTTTAAAACCTTGGACTGGTGGACCCCATCCTGGATTGACTGAGTTTGGTTCTTTGAGGTTCTGGCCAAGGTTGGTACTTCTAACAAGTTCCCCCAAGCAATTCTAAACTACAATTTGAGAAAAAGCTCAGGCAAGGCTAGACAACTGCCGATTTAGTACTCCTAGTTTTAATTTCTGTGCCTGGGAAGACAGCTTTCATTATTCCAAACAAACAAATACTATTTTGGCTCTCCCGGGACCCTGTATCTCAAAACCCTCTGACTTGTGGCTGTTAACAGATAACCCTGTGAGGTAATGTATGAGGCAATATACCGAGCCTGTCACACTATGGCACACACTAGGTATGCAACGGGCATTTGTTGAATGAATGAACCAGTGGAATCTCTCCTAGGGATCCCAGTTTCTCTCTCCCAGAATCAGTTATAAGAGATACCAGTGAGCTCGATCTGTTTCTCCAGCATCAGACCAAACTGGGTAAAACTGGGTCTTTTAGCATGCTACTGCATTATAATTAGTGTATAACGAGCAGTGAGGACAACCAGAGGTCACTCTCATTGCCATCTTGGTTTTGGTGGGTTTTGGCCGGCTTCTTTACTGAAATCTGTTTTATCAGCAAGGTCTTTATGACCTGTATCTTGTGCTGACCTCCTACCTCATCCGGTGACTTAGAATGCCTGACCACCTGGATATGCAGCTCAGTAGGTCTCAGCCTCAGTAGGTTACCCAGCCCCTGTTCAAGATGGAGTCACTCTGGTTCAAACACCTCTGAAAGTCAGATATTTAAACTCCAGTCTATGAGATGTACAAGGTGCCGGCATTTAGAAATGCCAAGTCCTAAAAGAAAGACTACTTTGACTATACCCTTGGGCTGTGCTGCATCTTGGTTCAGCCTTGAATCAGCTGACTCTGCAGTGGCAAAGGGCTCTAAGGCCTGAAACCAACAGATTTGTTGCTTGTGGACCTTTGGACTTTTTTTTCTCCTACTTTGGCTCCTCGCTCTTTCTGAAAAGAATATTCCGTAATTCATCTGATGCTGACTAGGAAATAAAAATAATAAAGGTGGGTCAGGCACGGTGGTTCACGCCTGTAATCCCAGCACTTTGGGAGGGCGAGGCGGTTGTATCACAAGGTCAGGAGTTCGAGACCAGCCTGACCAACATGGTGAAACCCTGCCTCTACTAAAAATACAAAAAATAGCTGGGCATGGTGGCACGTGCCTATAATCCCAGCTACTCAGGAGGCTGAGGCAGGAGAACGGCTTGAACCCGGGAGGTGGAGGTTGCAGTGAGCCGAGATTGCGCCACTACACTTCAACCTGGGTGACAGAGTGATATTCTGTCTCAAAAATAAATAAATTAAAATAATAATAAAAATAAAGGTGCTCCAACTCCACTCAGTGGTCTGTCCAGCCACCACCAAGTTCAGAGGTCCTTTAGTCTTTCCCTTCCAGTGAAATTAAAGTGCAACCTGGGACTCTGTGTGAGCAATTTATAAAGATGTGTTGCTAATCTTGACTACACAGCTGCTGGCAGAATATCAATAGTACTGGTAGGCATTTTAAAGTAAACTCCGAATGGCCATCCTCATCCTGCTTCCTGGATGGGTGGGGAGGGCATGTTTTCATTTTGAACCCTCTAGGTCAAATTTCCAGATGAAGCTGCTACACCGAGGTGGGTGTTTCACTTGCTTTCCTGACTCTGGACGTGACTTCCCTTTGACAATGAGTTTTGCACATGGTAACAATTTCCTGTGTGTTCTCAGCGGTAGCACTGAAAACGCAATCTATTTTGGTGGATGAAGATGCACAGGTGAGTTCTCCTTAAAAAGATAAATCCTTACCATAAAAGTAAAGAAGCCCTTGTCTTAGGCCATGCAAGGTCAGGAGACTGAACTTTCATTAAAATACAATAGGACACAGGGCAAATGACAGAGGCAATATTTTTAGAAATGTGAACGGTCAGCAAGGGCGTCCTCACGCCAGGAGCTTGCGCATGGGGATGTTAACAACCGATATTAGAAGCCACCGAACCTGAGGATATCTGTGGGTGAGCACATGGGGGCTCAAACTGAGGAATGGCTGGGGTCATCACAAAATGTCAATGGAGGGACAGCATTAGGAAAAATAGCTAATGCATGCTGGGCTTAATACCTAGGTGATGGGTTGACAGGTGCAGCAAACCACCATGGCATGCATTTACCTATGTAACAAACTGCACATCCTGCACGTGTACCCCAGAACTTAAAATAAAAATAAAAGTCAATTTATTTTATGAGAAAAGTGAGAACACAAAAGCCAAATAATGTCCAAGTATAAACTAAATATTAACCATGTTTGGCCTTCTAAATAAAACAAAGAAGCCTACTACAAAGTTTCTCTAGGATATTTAAAATATCAAGATGTTGATATTTGGAAAAACCTCATGGCCTACAGGGCAGAAATACACTTTCTCTGCTGAGGTCTACTGAGTGCTAAGTGACTTCATGGTTCTTAGTGGCTTGTACAGACCCTGGCTCTCCTTAGGGCTGAGACAGGAGCTCACACACTGGATGTAACATGGTCATAAAGCAAGAGCAAGGAGTATTTCAACCTTCTTTCTCCCTCAATCTGTATGAGAGAGAAGATTTCTCATTGGCTCATGCCCTTAAAAGAGAAGAGACGGGTTCCCGCAGAGCCAAGATGAGGTATAGCTACCTTTGCTCCAATGCAAATGCAGGTATGCCTCCCAGAGGGGGCAGGCCCAAGGTAGGGCAGGGAGCAATGTGTCTTGGGGCTCCAGAGCCACTTTGAACCCTCACATAACACCATCACAGTACTGCCTCTAGGATCCATTCCTAGAGGCCCAGGAACTCAAGGAGGGAGAAGAGGCAGTCCATTCCCTGGGTACCCTTAGAGGCTCAGTGAGCAATTATCCTTTTCCAATAATGAAAGAATGAACTGGGCTTGTTCCCTGTGGCTTCGGAGATTTCCTCAGAGGGCCACATTTATGGGTGGAAGGAGAGGAGCACAGAGGAGCTCTGGGACCCTGCACACATCACTGAACATCTTTGTGCCTCAGTCTCCCCATCTGTTAAGAAAGGGATGGGGGGAGATGACTCCAGCCCAGAGGACCTCTAGTTCTAAAAGTGCATGATTCTAGAACTCTGGGAGGAAAAGGCAGGAGGGAAGGGCTAGCATAGAACTGAGAGAGGAAACATGAGTCTCATAAACATTAAAACCCCTTTCTCCCTCCTTCTCTGTGATAATTACCATGTGTGCTCCACCTAAAGACCCCTTGCTAAACTGCCTGGAATAAGAGCTCACTTTTAAGCTCTTATTTACTTAGGTAGTAATCCCAAGAGGTTAATTTGGGTAAATCCAACAATGGTAAGAAGATACAGGTGGCCAAGGAGCTATAACGAGGTTAGCCCCTGAGTCCTGTTTTTTTAAAAAATAAAGCCCAGGGGGAGGAATGGGGAGAAAAATGGAACCAACATTGACTAAGTACCAAGGACATGGCAGGCACTAATCACAGGTCACATTCAGTCCTCATGACAACCCTGGGAGGTTGGGAATAACAGTCGCATTCGACACACGACGAAACCAGGACTCAAAAAGGTAACATGGCCGGGTCACTCACTGCCACTCAGAAAACAGAAACCAATCGACCCGTGAGGGGTGTGTGTGTGTGCGTGTGTGTGTGCGCATGCACCACATGCATTCCAACTTGTGAGTTCCCTGGAGCAGCACAGCCACCACCCTGCTGAGGTCAATTTCGTCACTGATGCCTCCGGTCACATAGGCCCTGATGACCCAGATTTCACAGAAAGGTCAGTACATCAGTCAACTTTCCTCCCACCTCCCAGGAGGGGCCGGGGCTGGTGGGCCATGCCCACTCCATGTCACATGCCCAGCATTCAGAGCTTTGTAAGGAAGCCCTGTTCTAAATGCTCAGGTCCCACCCTTCCTTGTCAGAGGAGCCATGGGCTTCCTGCTCCTGTGTCACAATGTGCCACTCGTAGGATGGCTCTTCCCCATTCTTCTTCCATGGGGGCCAGGAAGGCATTCTGGATGACGGTGCATCCTTGTTTAAACATTCTTATCATGCAGAGGAAGGCAGAAAGCAAACAAGGAGACATTTCCTCAGCGCCCACCACCAGCTAATTATTAGCTGCTTTTACAGAACCAAGGGAAGTGACACCCACGTGCTCTCCCGCCACCAGCGACTGCTGGTTCTGTTAGCCTCTCCATGTGCCCCAAAGACACCAACCGCACGGTTCCTGATCAAGATGGTTACAAAGAAGCGAAGGGAGCACCAAAAAAAAAAAAAAGGAAAGAAAAAGAAACAACAATAGAAGAACCTTTGCAAGGGCCACTATGAGACAGAGCAAGATGCAGTGGCGCGTTCGTGGAGACTGAAGTGAAGTTTGGAGGAGGGAGGAGCTGCAAGGGGCGCAAACACACTCCTTACAGACTCTGCGCTTCCACACTGTGGCCATCGTCATCAGAGTCATCTTCATCGCTCATCTCTGCCCTTTAGGAATGTTCCAAAGGTTCTTTACTTCTCCAAAGGTCTTTGGATGCTAAGACTCTTAATCCTAGGTGGGAATGAAGACTTCCATAGTAATTTCATGGGCTTTTTTTTCTCTTTAAATTAATGGTAGGGGGCGGTGGTTCATGTCTGTAATCCTAACACTTTGGGAGGCCGAGGCAGATGAATCCCTTGAGGTCAGGAGTTCAAAACCAGCCTGGCAAACATGGTGAAACCCCGTCTCTACTAAAAATACAAAAAATTAGCAGAGTGTTGTGGCAGGCGTCTGTAATCCCAGCTACATGGGAGGCTGAGGCAGGAGAATCGCTTGAACCTGGGAGGTGGAGACTGCAGTGAGCTGAGATCATGCCATTGTACTCCAGCCTGGGCGACAGAGTGAGACTGTCTCAGAATAGAATAGAATAGAATAGAATAGAATAGAATAGAATAGAATAGAATAGGGGCTTATGTTCCTTACACCTTATACAAAAATTAACTCAAGATGGATTAAAGACTTAAATGTAAGGCCTAAAACCATAAAAACCCTAGAAGAAAACCTAGGAATACCATTCAGGACATAGGCATGGGCAAAGACTTCATGACTAAAACACCAAAAGCAATGGCAACAAAAGCCAAAATACACAAATGGGATCTAATTAAACTAAAGAGCTTCTGCACAGCAAAAGAAACTATCATCAGAGTGAACAGGCAACCTACAGAATGGGCGAACATTTTTGCAATCTATCTGACAAAGGGCTAATATCCAAAATCGACAAGGAACTTAGACAAATTTACAAGAAAAAAACAAAAAATCCCATCAAAAAGTGGGCACAGGATATGAAGAGACACTTCTCAAAAGATGATGTTTATGCAGTCAACAAACATATGAACAAAAGCTCATCCCATCACCTGGTCATGTAGAGAATGCAAATCAAAACCACAATGAGATACATCTCATGCCAGTTAGAATGTTGATCATTAAAAAGTCAGGAAACAGGCCCGGGCGTGGCTGGCTCACATGCCTGTAATCCCAGCAAAGCAGGCGGATCATGAGGTCAGGAGTTCGAATGAACCAGGTTGGGCCAACATGGTGAAACCCTGTCTCTACTGAAAATACAAAAATTAGCCAGGCGTGGTGGCGGGCACTCCATAAACCAACTACCTCGGGAAAGGCTGAGGCAGGGGAAATGGCTTGAACCCAGGAGCGGAGGTTGCAGTGAGCTTGAGATTTGGTGCCCATTGTAACTCCAGCCTGGTGGACAGAGCAAGACTCTGTCACCACAACCCCCCCTCAAAAGTAAATAATAAATAATAATATATAAAAAGGAAACAATAGCTGCTAGAGAGGATGTGGAGAAACAGGAACGCTTTACACTGGTGGAAGTATAAATTAGTTCAACCATTGTGGAAGACAGTGTTGGTGATCCTCAAGGATCTAGAACTAGAATACCATTTGACCCCAGCAATCCCATTACTGTGTATATACCCAAAGGATCATAAATCATTCTGCTATAAAGATACATGCACATGCATCTTTACTGCAGCCCTATTTACAATAGCAAAGACTTGGAACCAAATGCCCATCAATGATAGACTGGATAAAGAAAATGTGGCACATATGCACCATGGAATACTATGCAGCCATAAAAAAGGATGAGTTCATGTCCTTTGCAGGGACATGGATGAAGCTGGAAACCATCATTCTCAGCAGACCAATACAGGAACAGAAAACCAACCACATGTTCTCACTCATAAGTGGGAGTTGAACAATGAGAACACATGGACACAGGGAGGGGAACATCACACACCAGGGCCTGTCGGGGTGGGGGGCTAGAGAGGGATAGCATTAGAAAAAATACCTAATGTAGATGATGGGTTGATGGGTGCAGCAAACCACCATGGGACATGTATACCTATGTAACAAACCTGCATGTTCTGCACATGTATTCCAGAACTTAAGGTACAGTAAATAAATAAAGGCTTATGTCCTGCTATAAATAAATACAAGTGTGGGATAATTTATAAAATAGAGAGTCAGAAAAAATTAAGTATAATACCACTGTGCAAAGACCACTACTGCTAATATTTTTGGTGGAATTCCTTCTAGGCTGTTTCCTGTGCATTTTATCAATATATCTTATCTGTCTGTATACACACACATACACACACACACGCACACACACATTCTGCTTTTCCCACTTATACTGTGCGATGTTATAAGCTCTTTTAAAAATCATGTCCTTCCTGGGCCATCTAACCTGCTGTTGTTCAGTGTGCCATCTCCTTGGTGGCGAAGCTTTCATTGGCTGGAGGAAATTTCTGCCTTTTTGAAGTTCATTTCTAATCAATATGAAACATCCTAAAATCACCTAGCAAGGTAGCAATAAAACTTCACACACCATGCCCTCTCATGCTCGAAATGATTTTTATCTATATGTTTAGAAAAGGATCCAGGGTAAGAATTTCAAATGACAATATCTTTGTTTCCAAAAGTAAATCAGTAGGTTTTTGTTGCTGGGTTTTGCTTTATTTTTTAAATTTTAAATTAGAATAGAGATGGGATCTCACTACATTGCCCAGGCTGCTCTTGAACTCCTGGGTTCAGGCAATCCTTCTGCATGGGCCTCCTGAAGTACTGGGATTCCAGGGATGAGCCACTGCGCCCAGCCTGCTTTGTTTTAATATACCTGCCTGTGATAAACAGATGGCAGCACAGGGGCCTAGGGAATGAATGACCAAAGACATTAACCCCCCAAAACATATGATCAGAAAGGATATGACTCTTTAGTTTTTTAGAGATGGGGTGCCTTGCTATGTTGCCCAGGCTAGACTCCAACTTCTGGGCTCAAGCCATCCTCCCGCCTTAGCTTCCTAAGTAGCTGGGACCAGGTGTGAGCCACCATACCTGGCTTGACTCTTGCCTTTTTAAATTGCTGACTGACACAAGACAAGAGTCTTCATAAATAGCTTAGTTTTTTACATCTGAAGACAAATAGTCCTCACCTTAACTTTTTCCCTCTAGCTTTATTTATAACAAAGTGATTCTTTAGATAATTTGTCTTGACATCAACCTGTATTTGTTAGGACCTTCAGGAGTGCATGAAGCCCTAAATAAGTTGAGTAGCTTGGTTATCTGTGTGTTTAAAACGGCCATGGGAATGCCAAGCCAGAACTTGGTGGGAATATCTACTGTCCACTCCAGTGCTTTAAACAAACCCATGCAGACTCCAGCAGGAAACACTACTGCCATCACTCAGATTTCTCCTCTATGAGCAGAGTTCTTCCACGTCCTGAATGCTTAAGTCCACTCATTATTTAACAGTAAGGTTAAGAACACAGACTCTAGGCCGGGCACGGTGGCTCAAGCCTGTAATCCCAGCCCTTTGGGAGGCCGAGACGGGCGGATCACAAGGTCAGGAGATCGAGACCATCCTGGCTAACATGGTGAAACCCCGTCTCTACTAAAAAATACCAAAAAAAACTAGCCGGGCGAGGTGGCAGGCGCCTGTAGTCCCAGCTACTCGGGAGGCTGAGGCAGGAGAATGGCGTGAACCCGGGAGGCGGAGCTTGCAGTGAGCTGAGATCCGGCCACTGCACTCCAGCCTGGGCGACAGAGCAAGACTCCGTCTCAAAAAAAAAAAAAAAAAAAAAAAAAGAACACAGACTCTAGAGAAAGGCTGCCTGGATTCAAACTTTGGATCTACCACTTACCAAGAGTTCTGACTTTGGACAAATGACTCAAGTATTCTGTGCCTCTGTTTCACCATCTGTAACAAGGGGCAAAGAATCATTGCT
>NW_016805767.1:525803-544074 GCF_001698545.2 Rhinopithecus bieti
AAAAAAAAAAAAAAAAAAAAAAGAACACAGACTCTAGAGAAAGGCTGCCTGGATTCAAACTTTGGATCTACCACTTACCAAGAGTTCTGACTTTGGACAAATGACTCAAGTATTCTGTGCCTCTGTTTCACCATCTGTAACAAGGGGCAAAGAATCATTGCTGCCTCACGTATTTGCTATTTCTAAAGCAGGCAGCACAGGCCTGGCACCCAGCAAGTCTCTGTATGTGCTCTCCTGGTTGTTAGATGCACTGGGCTGCTCCCTCAGGCCTAGACTACAGAGAGACAGATCCCCCTTCAACGTTCCACACCTGGCAGCACAATTTCTGAAACACACCAGCAGAGGAAGGAGGCAAGAATCATGGTTGGGGCCAGGAGCCAGCATTGTATACTGGGAGGCAGAGCTCCCCAAAATAAAGCACTGCTGGCATGGATAGAGGGATGGGAAGCTATGGTTGGTAATATTATCTGGTGAGGAGAATGGACTCATCTGATCATTCAACAAAAACTTAGCAAGCAGCTGGGTACGGTGGCTCACGCCTGTAATCCCAGCACTTTGGGAGGCCAAAGTGGGTGGATCATGAGGTCAGGAGTTCAAGACCAGCCTGGCCAACATGGTAAAACCCCATCTCTACTAAAAATACAAAAATTAGCCTAGGGATTACAGGCATGGTCGTGGGTGCCTATCATCTCAGCTACTTGGGAGGCTGAGGCAAGAGAATCTCCTGAACCCAGGAGGCGGAGGTTGCAGTGAGCTGAGATCATGCCACTGCAGTCCAGCCTGGGTGACAGAGCAAAGGTTCCATCTCAAAAACAACAACAACAACAACAACAACAACAACAACAACAACAACAAAACAGTAAGTACCAAACGGGGCCATCCTGGGCTAGGTTCTTAGTCAGTTCAGGGCTGCTACAAGAAATACCATAGACTGGGTAACTCAAACAACAAATATTTATTTCTCACAGTTCTGGAGGCTGGAGGTCCAAGACCAAGGTTCCCGTGATTCCATTCCTGGTGAGGGCTCACTTCCCAGTCTGCAGATGGTCACCTTCTTCCTGTGTCCTCGCATGGCAGAGAATCATCTATCTCATGTCTCTTCTCACAAGGGTACTCACCTCATTGATGAGGGCTGCACCCTCATGACCCAATTACTTCCCAAGGACTCTACCTCCAAATACCATCACACGGGGGATTAGGACTTGAACATAGGAAGTTGGTGGGGGGCAGGGGATACAAACAGCTGGTCCATGGTAATTCTGGAGCTATCATGGGGAGTAAAACAGACATGGTCCTTTGCCCAACATGAGCTTACAGTCTTACAAATAATCACCTGCATGTACAACTGCAGCTGGGGCCTGGGCTGCAGAGGAGTGGTTCCAGGAGCTTGTGTTTATCCAGGATGGTCTTGGTGTTGGTGTTCACTTAGTTAGGGAAAGCTTCTCTGAAGAGGTAATGCTTCAGCTCAGAACTCAAGGATAAGAGGAGTTAATTAGGCCAAGAGGAAGGGAGAGCATTCTAGGCAGCACAGACAGCACGTGCAAAGGGCCTGTGATGGGACAGAGCATGGAGAGTTTGCAGGACAGAGAGGCCAGTGTGGCTGTGGCACAGATTGGGAGGGAGAGGGCAGGGTGGGGAGATGAGCTTGCAGAGGCCTGGCCATGCAGGGACCCCCATACCCTGAAAGAAGCTTGTTTCTTATCCCTTGAGCAATCCTAAGATCACCGCAGGGCGTGAAGAGGGGATCTGAATTTGGAAAAGTCCGTGGGGCTATGATATACAGTACCAGTTGCAGAAGGGCTAGGGTGGCCACAAAATTGCCAGCTGAGTACTGCAGTAACAGAGGTAGCTTGACTGGGAGGACGGCAGTGGGCAGACTCCAGAGATAATTAGGACATAATGTGCTTGGCACCAAAGAAGTGAGAATCATATTCAGACAAATACTTGTACATGAATGTTCATAGGAGAACTACTCCCAGTAGCTCGAAGATGCAAATGACCCAAATGTCCACCAGCAGATGAATGGAGAAACACAATGTGGTATATTCATGCAAGAAAGTATTATTCAGCCATGAAAAAGCAACGAAGTACTGATACACAGATGAACCCTGAACACATTATACTAAGTGAAAAAAGCTAGACACAAAAGGCCACATATTGTATGACTCCATTTGCACAAGACATCCAGAGTAGATAAATCTTACTTTGGACAGAATTCAGATTGGTAGGTGCCACGGGCTGAGGCGAGAGGGGAAGGGGGAGTGACTGTTTAGTAGGTTTGAGGTTTCCTTTTTGGATGATAAAAATATCTTGGAACTAGATAGAGGTGATGGTTGCACACGATGTGACTCTCCTAAATGCCGCTTAATTGTTTACTTTAAAATGGTTGATCATTAATTTTATGTTATGTGAATTATACATCAATAATTTAAAAAGTGGCTTGAGTGATGGGCTAGGTGTTGAGGGTAATACAGAGGAACCACACCATCATTCAACAAACACTGAGGATTTCGCATGAATGGGTGCTGCTCTAGGCTACCGCTGCCGTGGAGCTCTGGGTCAGGGGAGAGACAGGAGTTCAGTGCCCTGCCCTGGGAGGCTGGCTGCCTCTAGACTGGAAGGATTCAAACGTCTCTCCACATATGGTTACTGAGCACCTAGGAGAGGAATGCACAGCCCAGTAATTCTTGGAATACTGGCTCTTTGAAGTGCAAAAAAAGACACTTTTAGGGCAAATAAAATAAATACTTCTTTCCAAATTAGGCGCTAAATTTGTGAGTAATTACTGAAATGAATTATTCTAAGTGGAAGCAAGTCTGAAAATAGCACTGATTTTCGGAAGGCTTTGTGGCTATTTTGTGGGCATCTAGGAAAGTTACAGGCAGTGTGGCAAACCCCAAGTGAGAGCAGAAACACTGGGATGGCCACACCATGATTTGCATTAGACATGCCTTTCCATAGATTGTAAGGTTTACATCGCCTGAGATGCATGCCAGCCGGGAAGGAAGGCTGAGAAGGCAGAGTTTCACTTGGCACTCCCTACTGAAATGCTGAACCCCAAATTTGGCAGGAAATGCCAGCCATGCCTGTTACAACACTGAGCTTGTAAGCAAAAAGGGATCTGCCCCAGGTTTGCAAGATGATAACTTGTTTCCTCAAACAAACCATGTTGATTTACCCAACCACTGCTGTCCCTTTCTAGAGTTTTCTTCCTCTTTGATATTTTCAAGTTTACAGGCTGAAAGAATGTGTAAGACAGACACAGGAGAGAGACGGTTTCCTAACCCGAGAAACCACCCAACAAGAAAACTGAATAGTAGGAGTATGTTTGAGAGAAAGGGCAGGGACCAGGAAAAGGAAGACGGAAGACAGAGACAGCCAACACAAAGGGGAAAGGATTAATAATTATGTAGGTACTCAAATCCAAAGAAAATGAGTTACGAGTAGGACCAAGCCAGCAGTTTACAATAGTTCCCCATTCCTACCCTCTTACATGAACACCCACTTATTTTTTTAAACCCCAAGGATACATTTTCTCTGTCTGTAAACACTGAAGACTAGTTCACTCTCAGGCGGGCTCTAGATGGCCAGGCTCCCAGAACTTCCCAGGCATATTTCTGTGAAGAAGCCAGAGTTGTTCAGGAATTGTCACATTAAACAGAATTAGGACTCATGGACCCTCAGGGAAATTGCTCTGGTTGCAATTTTTCTTATGCAATGCCAGCCTTCAGCTATTCTAAATGGTGTTTATGCAGCCGGCTCTGCTCTGCGGTGGCAATAATCATAAAAATAAAGACTTCAAAGCCCTAGGTGAAAGTCCTACTGATTCATGACTTATTTTATTTTGATCTGCATTATGTCAAATCCTAGTCTTTACAGCCTGCATGTTTCCTATTTTATTTCAAGGCAAACCACACAGATTTTTTTTTTTTTTTTTCAGTGTGGGTAGCAAGAACTACAGGTGGCAGTTCATAAAACAGTATTCTCACTTTGGAGAATGTCCTGAGAGTCACTGGTTCTCCATTTTCTTTCGTGCTAATGGGAGAAATGGAAAGCCAAATCCCTAAGCTACCTTTTAGTTCAGCTCCCTTCCTGTTAAATTTTTGGCCGCAGGCTCTTAAAAATAGACAAACTGTTTGGTGCTAGTTTCACAGGCTTTTCTGGCTACCTCCAACATACTGGGCACTGTGGGCCAAAAGCAAACTGGACACAGAGGAGGAGAGACGGGTTACAAAAATCAAATTAAATACCAGGCAAGGACCATATAATAAATGCCATGACAGTGTCCTGCAGGCTAGGAAGAGACACTTCATATTAATGACTTGGAACCACAGCAGCTTGCATTTCCTAGAATGCTCACCCTATGCCAATGCTTCAGGCCCTTTACACATGTGCCACGATGTGGTCCATGTGATGGTTCTATGTGGGTGGGAGGTGTCGTCATCCTTGCTCAACAGAGGATGAATGCAGGGCTGAAGGGGTTAAGTAACAGACTCAAGATTACCCACAGGGTAAGTGGCCAGGCCAGGACCCAAATCCACGTCTATCGTTCTGACTCCACTGCGGGCTTCCCCCTGAAGCAACTCTAAGGAAGGAGTAATAGGATCAAGCTTGTGTTTCCGAAGGATTACTCTGCTAACAATATAAATGAGGAACTGTAACAAAATGAAACTAGAGAGACCAAACTGTAATTCTGTATGTCTTAGTTTTTCTTCTTGCTTTAAAATTTTTTAGAAATTTCACTTTTCTAGCCATAGTACGAATACCAATTAACTGGTGTGAGCTTTATCCATGTGAAAGTCTCTCTCCCACAAACATATATAATTTTTTCATAAATAAAAGCTGGTTTAGTGCTGTTTCCAAATAAATTAAGCAATGAAACCGTCAAAAATGTCCCTGCCACATCCTGAAATGAAGCATAAAAATACTAGTTACTTCCTCCCCTCTTACTCGCGAACGTATCCTTGCAAAGCAAGTGTGGGACAAGAATGTGTGGGTCAAGAGAGACAAAACAAACAATCGATACATAGCAATGTATTCTCCCACTAAGAGATTTAGGCAGGTGGATGGAGGGAGGGAAGACAGAACTTACCTGCTAGAGGTAAGCTATAATACAAAACTGTGGTCTCATGAATTGTAATCACGGGAGAAAGGCCCTGATGCTCTCCCAGGAGCTGATGCAAATCTTGGGATTTGGGCAAAACCCCAGAATGTGACATCTTCTCTTCCAGGTTTACCACTTCAAATCATACATGCTGGGGATCTTGTTTTAATCCTGGACGCTTCCGACCCCTGAAGATCCCCAGAGCTATACACATTGGGAAGATGTTCTGCTCTGTGACTCAACAGTGCTTCCACGGAGCCTCTTAGATAGATTTCTTGACTGTCTCCTTGTGGAGGAAGCCACTGACAGGTGAACTGAGAGCGCGTAATTTCAGAGTCACTCCTATGTGAGGTGCTGCCTTTTTTTTTTTTTTTTTTTTTCTTGAGACAGGGTGTTTCTCAGTCACCAAGGCTGGAGTGCAGCGATGCAATCACAGCCCACTGCAGCCTCAACCTTCTGGGCTCAGGCAATACTCCCACCTCAGCCTCCCCAGTAGCTGGGACTACAGATGTGCACCGCCACACCTGGCCAATTTTTGTATATTTTGTATAAATGGAGTTTCACCATGTTGCCCAGGCTGGTTTTGAAACTCCTGGGCTCAAGCAATCCTCAGCCTCCCAAGTAGCTGGTGCCACAGGCATGCACCACCATGAACAGCTAATGCTTTTTATTATTTTATTTCTTGTAGAGACAGAGTCTCCTATTGTTAGAGCATGTAGCTAGTCAGACATGAGCAGGACAGGAGAGAGCCCTCCCCTACCCCATACACCACAACTGTCCGGCGACCGTCAGGTGACCGTCAGGTGGCTGTAAAACTGTCTCTCGAAAACAAGAATTGGTCACAGCTGCCCCCAGGGAAAGGCAGTCTCCCAGCAGATAAACACCTGAAGCTGGTGATCAGCAGCTTCCCCATAAAATCTCAGGAGCTGGGTGAGTGGGCTCAGGAATGTGCACTTAGAGGCACAATGGCAGAGTTTAACTGGTATGACCTTCCTCCAGGAACACTCAACTGGTACCGGCAAAATGCCTCAAGTGAGCATGTGTACAACTTCACTAAACACACTGTACATGCTCCCCTCCCAAGTGCTGGCAGACCACTGGGCATAAGGACAGCCCACTCCAAAAGAAGAATCACGGGAGACGAGACACAACCCCCTGAATACATGCCAACATATGGAATCCCAAGACAAAGGTCAAACCAAGCACTTGAATCTCTCAAGTCACTCACTTGGCCCTCTTCCACATGTACTTTACTTCCCTTTGTCCCTGCTCTAAAAGTTTTTAATAAACTTTCACTCTTGCTCTAAAACTTGCCTTGGTCTCTCATTCTGTCTGATGACCCTCAGACAAATTTTTTTTTTCCTCTGAGAAGGCAAAAACTGAGGTTGCTGTAGATCCTATGGATTCCCCATTACTAACACTACATTGCCCAGGCTGGTCTCGAACTCCTGGGGTCAAGTAATCCTCCGCACCTCACCCTCCCAAGATGCTGGAGTTATGGATATGAGCCACCATGCCAGGCTAATTCTGCATGTAAAAATGAGTCTGCATTTCATGGACAAGAGTTAGGTGGGGCAGGCCTTAGGGCACGGGAAAGAATCGGGCAGCAGCAGAGTTGGTGGGTTGGGGGAAACCAAGTCCAGGATCTAGAAGGGAGTTTTGGATAATGCTTCTAAGGGACGTCAGTGAACGCTTTTGAATTTCTACAAAGATGGAGCAAAATTTCTGAAACAAGGTTGGATGCGTTTCCAAACATTTGAAATCTTGTTCAGGCCTAAACTCATCATTTCAATGCCTCCTGAAGGTTAATAAAAAATATTTTATCAGCTGTAGGAATTACTCATTCCAAATGCATTGTTAGCAATGTGACAGAACTCTCCACTGAATTATTTTCTGGCAAAGCAAGCTTTAATGGCCTGTTCAATCATGATAATTTTACCTGCTGAACACATTGAGCATAAATGTGTTTAGCAACGTAGCAAAAACAGTTTCACCTGCCTGCCCTTCTGTTGCACTTAAAATTACTGACTAGCCCAAACTTTGCTGAATACAAAGTCATGTTCTCCAGAAATGAATGAATGAATCATTAATGAAAAGTCTCAGAATCCTCTAAAAAAGTGAATTGAAAGTTCTCTCAGCACCAAGTCATTGTTAGCATTTTCTGATAAGAGGTATTTGAAGGTGGACTGAAAAAGACAGGAAATTGCATATAACTCCTGTCATCATGGCTATGTGAGAGTTCGTATGAGGTGGTAGCTACGTGCAATAATTCTGAAGGAACAGCAGTGAGTTGGGCACATTTTCTTTCTGCTAAAAAGTAAAATAGAGTTAAGAGACTAACAAGGCAGGAGGGAAAAGTGCTTAGGATATACCCAAGGGCAAGCAGAGGCCCTTCCAGTACTGGAAAAATCCCACAGCAGACCTTCTTCCAACCCAATAAATGGACTGGAACAGCAACTTTCAAACATTCTGGACCATGACTCATAGCAACAAATACATCTTTATATGGGAACCTGGTATATTCTATTTTTCTGCCTGCCAATGGTCATCCATCCACCCACCCATTCATCCACGCACACATCCACACATACATCTGTACATACACAGCCATTCCTTGGTATTCGTGGAGGACTGGTTCCAGGACCTCCCTCAAATACCAAAATCCACAGACGCTAAAGTCCCTGATACAAAATAGTACAGTATTTGCGCATAATCTATGCAAATCTTCCTATATACAATTACTTATAATACCTAATACAATGTCAATGCTATGTAAACAGATGTTATACTGTATTGCTTGGGCAATAATGATAATAAAACGTCTGTACAAGTTCAGTAGAAATGCAACATTTTTGTTTTTGAATATTTTCAATCCATGGTTGGTTGAATCTACAGACGTGGAGGGCTGACTATACTGAAACAAAGACTAGGGGAAATTTACTAAAATGATTTCATGATCTATCATTTGAGAGTCAAACTCAGGTTTTTCTCACTACAAAGTCCTTGATCTTTCTAGACTATCATGAGGCTTTCCTTTTTGCATTTTATCTTTGCCAAAACCATCTGAAATGTTTTTGTTGGACTTTATGCAAATAATGCCTTAGAAATCCCCTCAAGCAAAGGAAACTGTCACCAAAGCCAGTCCAGCTCTGGGACACTAAAGAAGTACGAGTTGCTCTTCAGAAGCCCAGAAGTGAAATACCACACTCAGTAAATATGGTGGCCTTCAGCCCCAGCAATATACCCAGCTTTCAAAATCACTCGTTGCCAGAAAGATTAACTGCTGAATTTTCATCAGAAATAAAGGAGGCCGGAGGCAGTGAAATGGCATATTCAAAGCGCTGAAAGAGAAAAACTGTCAACCAATCTTACATCCAGGAAAACTATCTTTCAAAAACGAAGATGAAATATATTCCCAAATAAAAACTGAGAGAATTTGTTGCTAACAGACCTGCCTGATAAGAAACCCAAGAGACCGATTTTTAGGCTGAAAGCAAGTGACCCCAGACCAAGTGGAGTCCCTATGATAAAATGAACAGCATCAGCAAAGGTAATTATAAAAGACACATATGTGCATATTTCTTCTCCTTCCTTTTCTTAACTGATTTTAAAAGCAGCTGTATAAAACAATACGTACGTGATTGTATTGCTGGGCCTATAACACATACAAATGTAATACAAGTAAAAATAATGGCACAAAGGAGCTACATGGGATTAGAGATAATATTGGAGTAAGGAAGTATACCAAATGGTAAATGAAATTCACAGGAAAAAATGAAAACTAGAAATGGCAAACAAAATGGTTAATATAGCTAACTCTGTAAATATACACTATTCTACTGTCTTATCTACTTTAGAAGACATAAAAATATATAAGATAATAAGCCGGGCATAGTGGCTCATGCCTGTAATCCCAGCACTCTTGGTGGCTGAGGCGGGAGGATCACTTGATTCCAGGAGTTTGAGACCAGCGTGGGCAACATAGAGAAACCCTGTCTCTACTAAAAACACAAAAAATTATAATAGCTGGGCATGGTGGTGTGCGCCTGTAATCCCAGCTACTTGGGAGGCTGAGGTGGGAGAATCACCTGAGCCCAGGAGACTGAGGCTGCAGTGAGCTGAGATGGGGCCACGACACTCCAGCCCAGGCAACCAGAAGGAGACCCTGTCTCAAAGAAAATATATATATATACACATATGAGTAATTATTATAACAATGCATAGTTCAAGGTATAACATGTATAGACACATAGACAATAGTACAAAAGAGGGAAAGAGGGAATAGAGCTATACAGTAGTAACGTTTCTATATCTTACTAAAATTAAGAGAGCACAAGTCTGAAATAGAGTATAAATTTGAACTAAGTACAAATCTGGTAAGTTAAGATATACATGGGGAGGCTGGCAAGGTGGCCAAATAGGAACAGCTCCGCTCTGCAGCTCCCAGCGAGATCAGTGCAGAAAGTGAGTGATCTTTGCATTTCCAACTGAGTACCTGGCTCATCTCATTAGGACTGGTTAGAGAGCCGGTGCAGCCCACAGAGGACAAGCTGAACCAGGGTGGGGCATTGTCTCACCTGGGAAGCTCAAGGGGTTGGGGAACTCCTTCCCCTAGCCAAGGGAAGCCATGAGGGACTGTGAGGTGAGGAATGCTGCATTCCAGCCCAGATACTATGCTTTTCCCACAGTCTTCACAACCCACAGACCAGGAGATTCCCCCAGGTGCTTATATCACCAGGGCCCAGGGTTCCAAGCACAAAACTGGGCGGCCGTTTGGGCAGACACTGAGCTAGCTGCAGGAGTTTGTTTTCATACCCCAGTAGCATCTGAAATGCCAGCGAAACAGAACAGTTCACCCCCCTGGAAAGAAGGCTGAAGCCAGGGAGCCAAGGGGTCTAGCTCAGTGCATCCCAACCCCACTGAGCCCAGCACGCTAAGATCCACTGGTTTGAAATTCTTGCTGCCAGTACAGCAGTCTGAAGTCGACCTGGGACACTGGAGCTGGTGGGGGGACGGGTGTCCATCATTACTGAGGCTTGAGTAGGCAGCTTTCCCCTCACAGTGTAAACAAAGCTGCCTGGAAGTTCCAACTAGGCAGAGCTCACTGCAGTTCTGCAAAGCTGCTGTAGCCAGACTGCCTTTCTACATTCCTCCTCTCTGGGACGGGCATTTCTGAAAGAAAGGCAGCAGCCCCAGTCAGGGGCTTATAGATAAAACTCCCATTTCCCTGGGACAGAGCACCTGGGGGAAGGGGCAGCTGTGGGTGCAGCTTCAGCACACTTAAATGTTCCTGCCTGCCAGCTCTTAAGACAGCAGTGGATCTCCCAGCACAGCGCTCAAGCTCTGCTAAGGGACAGACTGTCCTCAAGTGGGTCCGTGACCCCTGTGCCTCCTGACTGGGAGATACCTCCCAGCAGGGGTCAGACACCTCACACAGGAGAGCTCTGGCTGGCATCTGGTGGGTGCCCCTCTGGGAAGAAGCTTCCAGAGGAAGGAACAGGCAGTAATCTTTGCTGTTCCGCAGCCTCCACTCATGATGCCCCTGGAGTGGACCTCCAGCAAACTCCAGCAGACCTGCAGCAGAGGGGCCTGACTGCTAGAAGGAAAACTAACAAACAGAAAGGAATAGCATCAACATCAACAAAAAAGATGTCCACACAAAAACCCCATCTGAAGGTCACCACCATCAAGGACCAAAGGTAGATAAATCCACAAAGATGAGGAAAAACCAGTGAAAAAAGGCTGAAAATTCAAAAAAACCATAATGCCTCTTCTCCTCCAAAGGATCACAACTCCTCACCAGGAAGGGAACAAAACTGGACAGAAATTGAGTTTGACGAACTGACAGAAATAGGCTTCAGAAGGTGGGTATGAAGCAAACTCCTCCAAGCTAAAGGAGCATGTCCTAACCCAATGCAAAGAAGCTAAGAACCTTAAAAAAAGGTAGAGGAATTGCTAAGTAGAATAACCAGCTTGCAGAAGAACATAAATGACCTGACGGAGCTTAAAAACACAGCATGAGAATTTCGTGAAGCATACACAAATATCAATAGACAAATCGATCGAGTGGAATAAAGGGTATCAGAGATCAAAGATCAACTTAATGAAATAAAGCATGAAGACAAGATTAGAGAAAAAAGAATTAAAAGGAACAAACAAAGTCTCCAAGAAATATGGGACTATGTGAAAAGACCAAATCTACATTTGATTGGGGTACACAAAATGAAAGTAACAGGGAGAATGGTACCAAGTTGAAAAACACTCTTCAGGATGTTATCCAGGAGAACTTCCCCAACTTAGCAAGACAGGCCAACATTCAAATTCAGGAAATACACAGAATACCGCAAAGATACTACTTGAGAAGAGCAACCCCAAAACACATAATCATCAGATTCACTAATGTTGAAATGAAGGAAAAAATGTTAAGGGCAGCCAGGGAGAAAGATCAGGTTACCCACAAAGGGAAGCCCATCAGACTATCAGCTGATCTATCTGCACAAACCCTGCAAGCCAGAAGAGAGTAGGGGTCAATATTCAACATTCTTAAAGAAAAAAATTTTCAACCTTGAATTTCATATCTAGCCAAAACTGAGCTTCATAAGTGAAGGAGAAATAAAATCCTTTACAGACAAGCAAATGCTGAGAGACTTTGCTACCACCAGGCCTGCTTTACAAGAGCTCATGAAATAAACACTAAATATGAAAGGAAAAACCGGTACCAGCCACTGCAAAAATATACCAAGGTGTAAAGACCATCAACATGAAGAAACTGCATCAATTAACAGGCAAAATAACCAGCTAATACCATAATGACAGGATCAAATTCACACATAACAATATTAAACTTAAATGTAAATGGGCTAAATCTCCCAATTAAAAGACACAGACTGGTAAATTGGATAAAGAGTCATCACCCATCAGTGTGCTGTATTCAGGAGACCCCATCTCACATGCAGAGACACACAAAGGCTCAAAATAAAGGGATGGAGGAATATTTACAAAGCAAATTTAAATGAAAAAAAAAAGCAGAGGATGCAATCCTAGTCTCTGATAAAACAGACTTTAAACCAACAAAGATCAAAAAAGACAAAGAAGGACATTACATAATGGTAAAGGGATGAATGCAACAAGAAGAGCTAACTATCCTAAATATATATGCACCCAATACAGGAGCACCCAGATTCATAAAGCAAGTTCTTAGAGACCTACAAAGAGACTTAGAATCCCACACAATAATACTGGGAGACTTTAACACCCCACTGTCAATATTAGACAGATCAACAAGACAGAAAATTAACAAGGATATTCAGGACTTGAACTCAGCTCTGGACCAAACGGACCTAATAGACATCAACAGAACTCTCCAACCCGTGCCAACAGAATTTGCATTCTTCTCAGCACCACATCGTACTTATTCTAAAATTGACGACATAATTGGATGTAAAACACTCCTCAGCAAATACAAAAGAACAGAAATCATAACAAACAGTCTTTCAGACGACAATGCCATCAAATTAGGACTCAATGTTAAGAAACTCAGTCAAAACCACACAATTACATGGAAACTGAACAACCTGCTCCTGAATGACTACTGGGTAAATAATAAAATTAAGGCACAAATAAATATGTTCTTTGAAACCAATGAGAACAAAGACACCATGTACCAGAATCTCTGGGACACAGCTAAAGCAGTGTTTAGAGGGGAATTTATAGCACTAAATACCCGCAAGAGAAAGTGGGAAAGATCTAAAATCAACGCCCTAGAATCACAATTAAAATAACTGGAGAAGAAAGAGCAAACAAATTCAAATGTAGCAGAACACAAGAAGTAACTGAGATCAGAGCAGAATTGAAGGAGATAGAGACACGAAAAACCCTTCAAAAAATCAATGAATCCAGGAGCTGGTTTTTTGAAAAGATTAACAAAATAGACTGCTAGCCAGACTAATAAAGAAGAAAATAGCAAAGAATCAAATAGACACAATAAAAAATGATAAAGGGGATGTCACCACTGATCCCACAGAAATACAAACCACCATCAGAGAATACTATAAACAACTTTACGCAAATAAACTAGAAAATCTAAAAGAAATTCCTGGACACATACACCCTCTCAAGACTAAACCAGGAAGAAGTCGAATCCCTGAATAGACCAATAACAAGTTCTGAAATTGAAGCAGAAATTACTAGCCTACCAACCAAAAAAAGCCCAGGACCAGATGAATTCACAGCCAAATTCTACCAGAATTACAAAGAGGAGCTGGTACCATTCCTTCTGAAACTATTCTAAACAATAGAAAAACAGGGACTCCTCCCTAACTCATTTTATGAGGCTAGAATCATCCTGATACCAATCCCTGGCAGAGACACAACAAAAAGAGAAAATTTCAGGCCAAAATCCCTAATGAACATAGACGCGAAAATCCTCAATGAAATACTGGCAAACCAAATCCAGCAGCACATCAAAAAGCTTATCCACCATGATCAAGTGGGCTTCATCCCTGGGATGCAAGACTGGTTCAACATTCACAAATCAATAAACATAACCCATCACATAAACAGAACCAATAACAAAAACCACATGATTATCTCAATAGATGCAGAAAAGGCCTTTGATAAAATTCAAAACCCCCTCATGCTAAAAACTCTCAATAAACTAGATATTGATGAAACGTATCTCAAAATAATAAGAGCTATTTATGACAAACCCACAGCCAATATCACACTGAATGGACAAAAGCTGGAAGCTAACAAAGACTTGGAACCAACCCAAATGCTCATCAATGACAGAGGATAAAGAAAATGTGGCACATATATACCATGGAATACTATGCAGCCATAAAAAGGATGAGTTCATGGCCTTTGCAGGGACATGGATGAAGCTGGAAAACATCATTCTCAGCAGACTAACACAGGAACAGAAAACCAAACACCACATGTTCTCACTCATAAGTGGGAGTTGAACAATGAGAACACACGGACACAGGGAGGGGAACATCACATACCAGGGCCCGTCAGGGAGTCAGGGTCTAGGGAAGGGGTAGCATTAGGAGAAATAACTAATGTAGATGATGGGTTGATGGGTGCAGCAAACCACCATGGCACATGTATACCTATGTAACAAACCTGCTTGTTCTGCACACGTATCCCAGAACTTAAAGTATAATAAAAAAAGATACATATGGTAAATCCTCGCTCAATCACTAAGAAAATAAGAACGTATAGTTAAAAATTATTAAAATAATTAAAATGTCATATTAGAAAATATTCATGTAATGCAAAAGAAAGTAATCAGGAACAGAGGAACAAAAAAAGACATAAGACAGAAAACAAGAGGTAAAATGGCAGATATAAGTTCAACTACAGCAATAATAGCATTAAATGTGAATGGTCTAAACAATCCAACAGAAAGGTAAAGAATATAAGTGGATTAAACCTATACGCTGTGTACAAGAGACACATTGAAGATGCAAAGATACAAGTAACTGAATGTAATAGGATGGAAAAAGGTATATCATGCAAATAGCAACTATAAGAAAGCTGAAGTGACAATATAAGAAAAATAGACTTTAAAAAAGTCTGTTACAAGAGGTGAAGAGGAGCATCCTATCATAATAAAAGAGTCAATCAATTAAAAAACCCAGCTGTTATAAATATATGTGTACCTAATAACAGGACTCCAAGATACATAAAGCAAAAATTGAGAGAATTCAAGGAAAAAACAATTCAACAATAATTGGAGAGTTCAATACCCACTTTCAATAACAGAACAACCAGATAGAAGATCAACAAGGAAATAAAAGACTTGAACTACAACATACACCATAAACCAACCGGACCTCTGGACAATCACAGAAGACTCTCCCCAACAACAGCAGAATACACATTTTTCCGAAGTGCACATGAAACATTCTTTGCGACAGATCTTACGCTAGGCTCTATTCATTGGCAAAACATGCCTCAATTCATGGACAAGGATTGAAATCAAACAAAATATGTTTTCTGACCACAGTGATATGGAATGAAATTAGAAATCAATAACATAAGAATTTCACAAATTTGTGGAAATTAAATAACACACTTGTAAATAACCAATGGGTCAAAGGAGAAATCACAAGGGAAACCTAAAAATACTCTGAGATGAATTAAAATTAAGATACAACATACTAGCTAAAGCAGTACTTAGAGTGAAATGTATGGCAGCAGATCTTTACAGACGTAAAGAAGAAAGATGTCAAATCAATAACCTAAGCTTCCACCTTAAGACACTGGGCAAAGAAGATCAAATGAAACCTAAAGGAAGGAGAAGAGAAACATAAAGATGAGAGCAGAAATTAATGAAATGGAGGATAGGAAAATAAAAAACCCAAAAAAACCAATGGAACCAAATGTTCTTTGAGAAATTTAGCAAAAACTGAGAAACCTTTACCTAGACTGATCCAAAAAAAAGGAGAGAACGCTCATGCTACCACACCAGAGGCCTCCATTTTCTGTCTGAGCTCTGCCTGTCCCCACAGTCTGGGCTGTACCATAACGGGGAGAGCCAGATCAATGCAGAGCTCACCAACAGCTAGTTCCTCCTCTCAGCGGCTGAAGCTCCTCGTTCTCTCTGTTTTGGCCACACTTTGGTACCTTCAAATACACACGTGCATTTTCCCTAGCGCTTATATTGTTATTTGAGGGAAGGTTATTCTGACATAAGCTACTCTGTCATTATGAGAACCGTGAACTCCAGATGCTCTCCCAGAAGAAAGAGGGCATCTCAAGGAGATAGAAAGCTCACAGGAAAAGTTTTTAGCACGGGTACACTATGCTTAAACCATGGACTAGACAAGTTCACAAAACCAGCCTATCATTTATGAGCCACCATGACAGGCCAGCAAAACTCTCTCTAGTTGATGGTAACAGAAGTCATAGCAAACCATGGAGCGGGGCAGAGCACGATTCTTCACGGCCAGAATAACCCTGGCTCTCCTGTACACATTTAGATCCGAACAACTGCAAAAGGCAACTCCACCGCCAAAACCTTCAGGCCTGACTAAAATGACCTTTTCTACCCTTGGTGTAGGCCCTGCCTTGGACTCTGCCTGAGTCTGTAATCCGCATGGATATTATAAGACTTCTGTTCTTTTCTTCGGTAAATCCAGAATCAATAAGAAGACTAAGAAGTAATGAAACTTTCAGAGTATGAAGAAAAATCAATTAAACGACCATCATGAGTAAAAGATGGCAGTGGATGCAGGCTCCCCAAGCGGCTCAGCTGACCTACATAAGCTAAGCTCCGGGCAGGATTGATTTCCTTTTCTCACTCCTGAATTCATATCACTGTGTCTAAGTGGCTGCAAAATTAAAAAATATATTTCAACATAAAATCAATGTTTTCATTATAAAAATCAAATAACTGTATAGAAATCACCAAAAAATAATTGCATATATATAATTTTAAATTCTACACAAAATTATTCCATAATACTTTTCAATACAAGACAGCAAAAAACTTTTGAAAACTAAAATGCTTTGGGTTAGGTTAGAAGTTGGGGAAGGTGAGCTATGATTTGTTAGATGAACTGGGACAGGGGCCAGGTTCCTAAGAGTTAAGGAGAGTTGAGGGATGAAGGCTGGCTGTGTAGGATGAGAATTTACCTTTAAGAAAACTACCAGTAGAGAGCCGGGCACAGTGGCTCATGCCTGTAATCCCAGCACTCTGGGAGGCCAAGGCAGGTGGATCACCTGAGGTTGGGAGTTCAAGACCAGCCTGACCAACATGGAGAAACGCTGTCTCTACTAAAAACACAAAATTAGCCAGGCAAGGTGGTGCATGCCTGTAATCCTAGCTACTTGGGAGGCTGAGGCAGGAGAATCACTTGAACCCGGGAGGCAGAGGTTGCAGTGAGCCGAGATCGCAACATTGCACTCCAGACTGGGGAACAAGAGCGAGACTCCGTCTCAAAAAAAAAAAAAAAAAAAGAAACCTACCAGTAGACAGTAGAGGAAAGAAGAGAAATAGGACAGTGGCAAAAATGATGGGAAGGCAAATGCCAGCACAATTGGAGGTTTAGGAAGACCTACATTTGTCTGAAGTTATAGAAGAAGGAAATGGCTCTAGAAAGAAGAGGATTAAGAATGGGAGCATAGATGTCTATAAACCAGATAATTCCTTTAGAATAACCCACATGGGGTCAAACCATAAGCCAAAGAAACAGAATGGATGGGATGTTGTTTCTGTGCCAGTGGGACATGACATTATCTAAAATCTGACTGGACTCTAACCACATAAATGGCCCCCCTGTTGACTGGGCACTAAACCTCACTGGTAAGGGTTGATTCACTTCCTCACTGGGTTCATCTCATTTGGTAGATGAGAGAAACTATTTCAACATTTTGGGGGTAAAGAAACGAATCCTACCTCCACTAGTGTCAAGAAGTATGAACCTGAGGGCTCCATGGGGAAGCTTCAAGAGAGCTGGGACTTCCTGAATATGGAAACTCAATGAGTACCTCTATGTGTGGAGAGGGACATACATGCATTTTTCTGGGATGAGGGCATGAAGCTTTCATCTGATATTTAAAGGGGTCAATAGCCAAGCAACACTGATCTAGAACGAGAGCTGGCAAACTCTAACTCTGTAAAAGGCCAAATAAGATGTACTTTGGACTTTATGGGCTATATACTGTCTCTGTCACAACAACTTAACCTGTCGTTACAGTGTAAAAGCAGCCACAGACAATAAGTTGAATGGGTACATTTGTGTTTCAATAAAACTTTATAAAAACAAGCTATGGGCCAGATTTCACCTGCAGACTGGCCATAGGTTTCTCTGATCTAGAAGGGTCTCCTGTGCAGGATTCTGGGCCACTCAGGGCGGCTCCATCTCCATGCACCATCCACCCTTCTAGCCCTGTGCACCTGCATCCTTCTAGTCCCTTCCTCCTGCTCCTCCAGTCACAGCTGCCAAGGGGATCTTAAGAAATTCAGTCGGCCGGACGCGGTGGTTCAAGCCTGTAATCCCAGCACTTTGGGAGGCCGAGATGGGCGGATCACGAGGTCAGGAGATCGAGACCATCCTGGCTAACATGGTGAAACCCCGTCTCTACTAAAAAATACAAAAAAAACTAGCCGGGTGAGGTGGCGGGCGCCTGTAGTCCCAGCTACTCGGGAGGCTGAGG
>NW_016805767.1:544719-649017 GCF_001698545.2 Rhinopithecus bieti
AAAAAAAAAAAAAAAAAAAAAAAAAAATTCAGTCTAGGAATATTAAATTGATTTTAAAAACTGAAAATGGAAAAAAGGTTATGTAATTATTACTTTTAATTTTTTTTTTCTTTTGAGGCAGGGTTTTGCTCTGTCACCCAGACTGGAGTGCAGTGGTACAATCATGGCTCATTGCAGCCTTGGCCTCCTGGGCTCAAGTGATCCTCCCACCTCAGCCTCCTGAGTAGCTGGGACTATAGGTGTACATTACCATGCTCAGCTAATTTTTAAAAACTTTTTTGTAAAGACATGGTCTCACTATGTTGCCCAGGCTGGTCTCCAACTCCTGGGCTCAAGTGATCCTCCTGCCTCAGCCTCTCAAAGTGTTGGGATTACAGGTGTGAGCCACTGTACCTAGCTTTAAATATTTTTTTGATATCATAAGAACATCAGGTGAGGACCTCCCTCTTGACAACTTGTTTTCTCAAAGCACTTATTACTACTGTATTTAAATAAACATTTGTGTCACTACTAAGGTTTTTCTCTTAAGTTACAATGCGAGCTACAGGAGATAGGAAAGGGAAAGGTCTTGTCCACAGCTGTAGGCATCTTCCAGCCTAGAACAAGCCCTGACAAAAGGAGGTACTCAACACACCCTGGTTCAAAGAATAAATATATGTTTTACGTAGTTGTAACCGCAGTAGATACAATGGCTTATTCTCCCTTATGGCAAATATTATACCACATTTCTATGAGGCTAAAAGATCTTATCATTTTTGATGGATTTATACCAGACCCTTAGGTAGATCTACCACGGAGTTTTTTACCCTCTCCCTTCCTACACAGCACTGAACCGCCTCCCACTTATTCATAATTATAAAGCATGCCACAGCATGTTTATTATTTCTGCATTTTTATGGATCATTTCCTTAAGATACACTCCCAGGACCAGGATCACAAGTCAAAGGATGGGGACATCGCGAACGCTAATGAAATGCACTGCCCAAGAACTTGGAAAAGGCCAGCACCAGGTCACTTGCCCTCCCCAGCAGTGGCCAGGGGCACTGATTTCATCACAACTTCACCGTGACACATCACGCTTTAAAACTTCGCCAACGTAATACATATAAAATGAACCCTCATGGTTTAATCTGCTTATCTTTGATAGCTGAGGGAACTAAAGACAATTTAAAAGTCCTGTTTGGGGACTCTACTTTTTGCTCACTTAGAAGAAAAGCTTTTCATAAAAAGGAAAAGGCAGTGAGAGTCCCTGAATATACCTGATATCTTGTGATGATTTTCAAAGGATAAGGAGAAAATTCATGTGCATGTGTGTGTGTGTGTGTTTAATGAACCATGTGTGTGTAATGAATGTGTGTGTGTGTGTTCAATGAATCGTGGAGCCTAGCCCATAATTCACTAAAATGTCCACTTTCTGGCAGCGAGGTGCTGGGTGGACCCTGAGCACTCAGTTTGTGAAGTGGAGCTGGTGGCAGCTGTGGTGGCTGCAGTGAGCCTGAGTTAGATTCCATACAGTGGAGTCTGGGCTCCACAATGGTACCCACCCCCAATTCTGCTCATCGGCCCTTTTAAGAAGTTGCCAGCTTCCTGCTGATAGAAACTTAGCTGGGAAAGTGATTGCAATGAGTTTACTCATGATTAGCCACTGATCTGGCTCAACCCAATGCAAATTTATATAAATATATGAATATTGATCACTTAAGGTGGTATTCAAATTCAGCTCTGACTACATGAAGGGCTAAGTGTGGCGGAGGTGGGGGGAAATAAATAAGGGTTCTAAGAAATTCATTCTGATATTTTTGAAAGAACACAGTGTTTTTTTTTTTTTTTTTTTTTAAAAAAAAAGAGTATCTGGGCCAGGTGCAGTGGCTCAAGCCTGTAAATCCCAGCATTATGGAGGCCGAGACGGGCCCCGGAATCATGGGTCCAGGATATGCCGAGACCCGTCTTGGCTAACACGGTGAAACCCTGTCTCCAAACTAAAAAAACAATAACCTACTAGGCGGCGAGGTTGGGCCCGCCTGTAGTCGCCCAGCTAACTCGGGAGGCCGAGGCAGGGAGAAGGCGGCGTGAACGCCAGGAGGCGGAGCTTGGCCAGTGAGCCCAGAGATCCGCACTGCATTAGCCTGGGTGACAGAGCGAGACTCCGTCTCAAAAAAAAAAAAAAAAAAAAGAGTATCTGGCCAGGGGTGATGGCTCATGCCTGTAATCCCAGCACTTTGGGAGGCTGAGGTGGGTGGATTACTTGAGGCCAGGAGTTTGAGATCAGCCTGGGCAACACAGTGAAACCAAGTCTCTGCTAAAAATAGAAAAAATTAGCTGGGTGTGGTGGTACAAGCCTGTAATCCCAGCTACTTGGGAGGCTGAGAGGGTAAAACCGCTTGAGCTCAGGAGGTGGAGGTTGCAATGAGCTGAGATCGCACCACTGTACTCCAGTCTCAGGGACAGAGTGAGATTCTGTCTCAAAAAAAAAAAAAGTATCTTAAAGTATATTTATTGTTACAAGTTAAGATTCTTGAAGCAATTCATTTTGACATCAAGCCCAAATGAAGGGTGTGTCCAATCCATGTTCTCCATCCTCTCACATGTCCTCATGGCTCCCATAACCTGCTAGGTGGACGGTCTCCAGGCAGCCCTCACACCCTGTGTGTTCCTTCACTTTTAGGTGCTCCTTTGACATTGTTCATATCTGGAACCTAGAACCTCCTTCTGCTTCCTCTATTCCCCAGCCCACATTCTCTGTCTCTCCTGCTGGAGGAGGCTAACACCAACTGTGCAAGTCTGTTTTGCTACAAGTCACACTATGAGATGACCTGGGCATTGGTTCCCCATCACCTGGGCCAGGACTGATCCTATGGACCTGCTCCCACTCCTGGGAAATGTGGAGATATGATCATCCAGTATGCCTGCTAAGGCTGATGTCCAGATTAAATGAGATCATAGAAGATGAGCAGCTGGCTGCACTTAAAGGAGCTGGGAAATGGAGCCCAGTCCACTGGGATGGGTCCCGGATTACCAACACACCTGCTGTGGACCTGGGGTAGGGGGCACTTCAACTCCCTTGGCCTCAGTGTCCTGTCTACAAAATGACAGGGTTGGATTAGATGGTTTTAAAAGTCTGTCTTGATTCTGACATTCTGAGATTCTATGCCATTCATATGTAAATGTATCTTTATAATCAAATGTATCTTTATAACTTTATCCCCCTTGGTAAATAGTATCATTTTGGCACAGAGCAAGCACTCAATTGTTGCAGAAACTAAATTAATTGCAAGACCAAATCATAGTGAAAAACACTCCAAAAGCACGAAATAAGAGAGGTAGTGTTTATGGATGTACATGTGTGTATATTCAGAAAACACCCTCACCAATTACAGATACAAGCACTTTGCATTCTTAGGTTATTCACACACATCTATGTGAAAATAGCTTATCCTCTTTCCTTCTGAAAATTCCCAGGAAGCTATCATTCTAACGTTGCGCACCACTAGGGTTTGCCTGGAAACTCCCTGACTAATCCGTCAAGTTCAATTTTTCTTTTTTTTTCTGAGATGGAGTCTCGCTCCATCACCCAGGCTGTAGTGTAATGGCGTGATCTCAGCTCACTGCAACCTCTGCCTCCTGGGATCAAGCAATTCTCCTGCCTCAGCCTCCCAAGTAGCTGGAATTACAGGTACATGCCACCACGCCTGGCTAATTGTTGTATTTTTGGTAGAGACAGGGTTTCACCATATCGGCCAGGCTGGTCTCAAACTCCTGACCTCAGGTGATCCACTCACTTTGGCCTTCCAAAGTGCTGGGATTACAGGCATAAGCCACTGCACCCGGCCCAAGTTCAGTATTTTCTAGTCCCAAGCTTGCTGATGAAATGCACATACTCCGTCACACATGTAAAGCACTCTAACACGTCTTAGAGGTCTGCTCCATCTTCAGGAAAACTAGACTAGGAGTTGGGCTCCAAAGCTGAAATTCCAAGAAAAACACGTAGCAGCAGGGAGGACTGACAGGCATTTTTTCCTAGACAATTTGGCAAAAGAAGCAGCAAGGATGTAACTTCTTTCACATCTTTTAATGGCAGCAGATCAATCTCAAGTTGGGCTTCTCCAGAGAGAAGTAAAGACGAGATGCCAATGACGATGACCACAGCAGCAGCTAATCAGCAGTAGAAGGGATAGTATCAGCTACTGCCACTCTGGTATTACGATATACATAATGGCTTTTATTTCACACATCTCACTTAGTTCTCATAAGAATATCCTAATAGGATAGGTATTATTGTGAAGCTCCATGTTAAAAAGAAACTGAAGCTAGCCAGTACCTGGCCTCACAGGTTCCCCAGCTAGCAAATGGCAGGGCTGCCTTCAACCCCTACCTCTGCCCTCACAGCATGAACTCAGTGGACTTGTAATTATAACAGAGTCACGGCCTGGGAGAGGCAGCACTGGCCAGGCCACCAGGTGGGTGGCCTGTGTCTCCAGAGGGCCCAGCTCACACAGGCAGCTTCTCAGGCAGGCACTGGTCTCAGGTGGGGTCAGCCAGTGGTCCGCCCTGTGGCCCTACCACAGTCCAGCCAGAATGACTGGTCAAACTATTGTTTGTGGCTTTGCAGGAAGCCGTTTGAAAGGGTCATTGAGAAATGATCTTTCTAAATCAAGCTGTACCAATATTTTTATTTCCTTTTATGAAATGCCACATTTAAAGGCATTAGATGGGCCTGTGTTTAAAGCCTGGGAAACAAGTGCCTGTGACTTAAGTTCAGAAAAACAGAAGTGTCCCACTCTCAAAGCAAAAACAACAGAGAACTGCATGACATGTATCCTTCCTACAGCAAGTGCTTGCTCTTGGGACCTTATGGATGTTTGACAAAAAAAGCACATCTAAATCCAAAACACTTTTTCAGACCAATGTCACATGCACTGACACTCACATATCTTAGATCATCTGCTCATGGTTCTAATCATTTTTCGAAACAAGAAATTGGTTAAGGAATTTAGATTGTTAATTGTATGGTTTATAACATTTTAAAAATAAGTGACAAGTCACTTTTACTAGTCTGAGAACTGGCTCTGTGTAGTGTTAGGAGAGAAGAGAAACTCAGAAGCCTGACCCCACAAGGGTCCCCCACCTCCCACCCAATCTACTGCACCTAAATGAAGACAAAGAATAAGAGGCAAAAACTAGAACCCTACTGATCTATGTCTTAGAGTCTCTGTGTATCTATGTACTGGGCTTGTGTTCACCATTCACTTCTTCCCAGAACACGTGATTTGATAGTAAGTAGGGTAGATGGAACAGGAAAGCCCCCAAACACAGTAAGGATCACTGAAGCAAGGAAGTGGAGAAAATACTAGAAAACTGAGTACACAAGGGCAAAACATCCCCCTCTTCACAATGTTGTCAAGAATCAACACTGTGGCCAGGCACAGTGGCTCATGCCTATAATCCCAGCACTGTGGGAGAATAAGGTGGGTGGGTGACCTGAGGCCCAGAGATCGAGACCAGCCTGGCCAACATGGTGAAATCCCATCTCTGCTAAAAATACAAAAAAATTAGCTGGGCGTGGTGGCAGGCACCTGTAATCCCAGCTATTTGGCAGGCTGAGGCATGAGAATCACTTGCACCTGGGAGGTGGAGGTTGCTGTGAGCTGAGATCACATTACTGCACTCCAGCCTGGGCAACAGAGCGAGACTCCATCTCAAAAAAAAAAAAAAGAAAAATTAGCCGGGCATAGTGGCAGATGCCTGTAATCCCAGCTACTCAGGAGGCTGAGGCAAGAGAATCGCTTGAACTCAGGAGGTGGAGGTTGCAGTGAGCCGAGATCATACCACTGCACTCCAGCCTGGGCGACAGGGCAAGACTCTGTCTCGAAAAAAAAAAATCAACTCTGAAAAATGAAGCCCAGGTATTGAAGAGTGGGAAGGAACCACAGATAGCAGTTTCACAGACTAGGAAAGGGGCCGGGGTCTTCAGGGAAGATCCTCTGCCAGACAGAGCAGTTCAGCAGAGGCCACACCGGGAGAACTCGGCTCTGCCAATTGGGAACCTCCTCAGAGCTGGCTCTGGGCTCTGCAGAAAACAGGAAAACCTTGGCATGTCTAAAAATGGGAAGGCCGTCTACCTAAAACCAAGTAATGCTTAGGCAAATGGCTGGTCATTTTAAGTGAAAATACTAAGATCCTAATAACAAGGCCTAATATTAGCAAGAAAAGCACTTATTTTCTATGAGACCTTAAAAGACTGCTACTTCTTTTAGCTTTTATATTAGGTTTTACATAATTTAAATCTTTTATTGTTCAAATTTAATCTACCAGTACTTGTGAAGGAAATGGCCCCTTTAGAATAGCTTCCATCTTAAAAGAGGAGGCACGTGCAGGTCCCCACTGTTGGGACTATCTGGCTAGAAGCGACCAGCTCTACCACAGCTGGGTGTTGGGAGTTCAGTGATTACAAAACTCAAAGGCAGGTTGTCATTTGAAGCTCAGCTGCACAGCAGTAAAAGAGGTTTGAGGTTTGCAGAATGTGTGTCTAACTGAGCCCTTTTTTGCTGGCTCTACCTATTACTAAGACTATTTTCTTAATGAAAGGAAGATGCAGGTGAACTAAAAATAAAAACTGGGTTCTCACAAATAGAATGACTATGCTTACGTCCTCTCTTTTGGTGCTAAAAAAAGAAAAGAAAAGAAAAGAGCTTAATTGGCCATAAAAGTCAAATTGACAACTCATAGATTCTTTCTGACTAGTGAATAATAGCGATGGTGATAATAAATGATACTCTACAGCAGCGTTCTTGAACTTTTGAGCACATAATCACCTGAGGGCTTTTTAGAATGCAGCTCTGATTCAGGGGGTCTGAATTCAGGGAGCTGAGATTCTACATTTCTAACAGGCTTCTAATGCTGCAGGTCTGTGGGCCACACTTCGAGTGGCAAAGCTCTACATTTGACAAATAACTTTTCTTGGTGGCTCTTTAATCAGTCCAGGTGGAAGGGAATCTGTAAGTCACGAGGCCCTTTAGGAACTCATCTTATTCCAGCATATCAAGTGGACTAATCCTTTTTTTTTTTTTTGAGACAAAGTCTCATTCTGTTGCCCAGGCTGGAGTGCAGTGGCACGATCTCGGCTCACTGCAACCTCCACCTCCCAGGTTTAAGAGATTCTCCTGCTTCAGCCTCCTGAGTAGCTATGAGGCACCCACAACCACACAGGCTATTTTTTTTTTTTTTTGTATTTTTATTAGAGACATGGTTTCGCCATGTTGGTCAGGCTGGTCTCAAACTCCTGACCTCAGGTGATCCGCCCACCTCGGCCTCCCAAAGTGCTGAGATTACAGGTGTGAACCACTGCGCCTGGCCTCAACTGGACCAATCTTGATGCACAAAATAGCACTATGCCAGGTAATATATCATATGTCACTCAAAATGTAACTGGCTATCAAGTTCATGATGACTGTTTGCTTTTGAACTTTTCAAGAAATGTTTGCCAGTTGCCTGGTACACTGGAAGCTCAACAAATGCCTGTAGCATAAGGGAATGAATGAATGAATGAACAGAAGGAAGGAGGAGGAAACTCAGTGAATTTGGCTCCCTGCTGGCCCCTGTGCATATTGAGACCATCTTGTAAAGCATCTTACTGGTCATATTTTGAGATGGGGGGAACAAAAAAAAAAATCATCAGCAGACTTGGGGAGAGAGAATCAGGGTGGGGGAGGAGGAGGAAGAAGAGAAAAGAACAGGGGCAGCAGCTAACCATTGGAGATCACTGAGTGCCAGGCACAGTGTTGAAGTCCTTTACATGAACTACCTAATTAGTCATCTTAAAACTTTGTGAGTTAAGAATTAGAATTAGAAACTGGGAAACTAAGGCACGAGAAAGTAAGTAATCCAAGATAATAGAGTTAGGAAGGTGGGCTTAGGGCCTGCTCCACTGCAGCCTCAGCATCAAAATCAAATCCTCAGGGCAGCACGACTGGCTCCGCCACCAGCCACAGCAAGCCCTGACCCTACTTCTCTGTTAGGTTTTGCAAGTAGTTAATACTAACGGATTGGGTTGGTTCAGCAGCCTCTCTAAATCAGGTGTACACACAGCTCAAAAGACATAACTGTTATTTTATTTTATTTTATTTTATTTTATTTTATTTTGATACAGGGTCTTACTCTCTCTCCCAGACTGGAGTGCAATGGCGCAATTTGGGCTCATCGCAACCTCTGCCTCCCAGGCTCAAGCGATTCTCCTGCCTCAGAATCCTGAGGAGCTGGGATTACAGGCACACGCCACTAACGCTAAGTTTTGTATTTTTAGTAGAGATGGGGTTTCACCATATTGGCCAGGCTGGTCTCGAACTCTTGACTTTCAATGATCCACCCGCCTCAGCCTCCCAAAGTGCTGGGATTACAGGCGTGAGCCACTGTGCCCAGCCATAACCATTTTTGGCACCTGCATTTTTATTATACTGATATCCTTGATATACCCTAGCACCAAGCTCCACATTTGCCAGCTTTGTCTGATGGTTGGTTGGTTATTTATTTGTTTATTTTTGAGACAGAGTCTTGCTCTCTTGCCCAGGCTGGAGTGCAATGGTGCAATCTCGGCTCACTGCAACCTCTGTCTGCCAGGTTCAAGCAATTCTCCTGCCTCAGCCTCCTGAGTAGCTGGGACTACAGGTGTGCACCACCACGCCCGGCTAATTTTTTGTGTTTTTAGTAGAGATGGGGTTTCACCATGCTGGCCAGGCTGGTCTCGAACTCCTGATCTTGTGATCTGCCTGCCTTGGCCTCCCAAAGTGCTGGGATTACAGGCGTGAGCCACCACACCCAGCCATCTGATGGTGTTTTTAAATTGAGAAATAAAACAAAGAACCATAATGAATACTAAGATGACAATTTTTTGAGGGGGGAAACTAAAAAAGTTCCAGGAACATGTAACGAACTCACATACCCCTTTACACAGAAGGATCAATTGTTTGTATTTTGCCTCATTTACTTGATGAGTTATTCTCATCTTTCTCTCTCTATATACACGTCAGCATATATGTCTGATACATATATGTCACTATATCTTTTTCTTGAATCATTTGAGAGTAAGTTATATCCATGCCCCTTTGTTCCTAAATACTCCTGTGTTAGTTCCTAAGAACAGGGGTCCCCAGGTTGTGCTCTCCTTACGGGAATCTAATGCCTGATGATCTGAGGTGGAACAGTTTCATCCTGAAACCATCCCTGCAACCCAGGTCTGTGGAAAACTTTTCTTCCAGGAAACTGGTCCCTGGTGCCAAAAAGGTTGGGAACCACTGCCTAAGAACAAGGCCATTCTCTCACATGATCACAAGCTAATTATCAACTTCAGGAAATGTCAATGTTAATACAATACCTTCATCTCATTTACTATCCACATCCAATGCTGCCATTTGGTCCAGTGATGTCTTTTATAGCCTGACCCACTACGTTTTAATGGCTGAATGCATATTAAGAATTAATATAAGTAATTAAGAATTAATATGAGTAGAGTGCTTTGGCATTTAGAAAGCCCTTTTCCTACATTAACTCATTTGCTTCTAGCTTTGCCTCTCTGAGGTCAGGTAGCAGCTCTATCCTTGGTTTACCCAAGATAGAAATGAGGCTGAGGGGACGTCAAATCCAAAGTAGTGCTCGGGCCCCATTCTCCCCTCACATCACTGGTTGGTATTCATTTTAAATACTTTATTTGTCTTAGTGTCAACCAGTAGACTGACTACTAATCCAAACATTTTGTTTTTGAGACGGGGTCTCTTGCTCTCACTTCCAGGCTGGAGTGCAGTGGTATGATCTTGGTTCACTGTAGCTTCAGCCTCCTGGGCTCAAGTGATCCTCCTGCCTCAGCCTCCCATGGAATTGGGACCACCACACCTGGCTAATTTCTTGATTTTCTGAAGAGATGAGGTGTCACTATGTTGCCCAGGCTGGTCTCAAACTCTTGGGCTCAAGCAACCCTCCAGTCTCCCAAAGTGCTGGGACTATAGGCAGAGCCACCTCACCTGGCCCCCTCAAATATTTTAAATTCCAAAAATAAACGAATATAGTTCAAGTGCTTGTCTCTCTAACCAAAAATAAATGAGTATTGTTTGGGTGCTGTTGCTTCATGTTAGCATCACAGATTCTAATTATCACCTGCAGCTACACATGCAGGAAGAGTCCTGAGCTCCCCAGGGTCTGAGAGCTTGGTATCAGTTGGGAGGCCCCTGATGGGCAAGTAGGGAGCCCTGGCTTCCTCGGTGCCCACCCAGCCCTTTTTGTGGAGCCCACCCCACCACGCATGCCAAACTTAAACCCACAACTGGCAAAAAATCCCCAACCCCAGGCTTGACTTGAACACAGAAAGCCGAGACACGATGGGGGTCTCTTCCAGGGCACAGTGAAACATTAGCATGGTGAAACTCCATCTCTGCTAAAAAACGTTAGTTTGGGGGCAGGGAGGCAGTTTCCCAATCCTCAGTAGTAGCCTAAAAAGAGATAAAAACTCATGAACTTGACTACTGAATAGAGAAGTACTGGTTTTGGAAATGGAACTATTGGGATTCAAATCATCACTCTTCTACTTAGTTCATTTGCCTTGGGCAAGTCACTGGGTCTCAATTCCATCATCCCTGCACCCAGATAATAACACACAGCAAGCAGGAATGCAGTGAGGTGGCCAGCACAGACTCCGGAACGTGTGAGGCCTCTGGCTCCTAATGGTTGAAAGCACAGAAAGCCTCCTCCAGAGTATGGCCCCCTGCAGCGCGAGCCTTTGCCTTTCGCACAACCCCCACACAACCCAGAGTTTGTAGGCGTGAACACAATGTCAGCAAGGTAGGGGGCTGAGGTTAAAATTCTGCATGACTGTCAGGAATACAAAATAACTGATCATCTTTTCAGTAGGGGCTGTCTCTGGTGACAGGGAGTTGAATTTTTCTTATGCGTGGCCCTCTGTTCTTGGTTTGTGAATGTAGAAGGAAGAGTAAAATATTTACCTTTTCCAAGGCCTCTCTGTCAAGCAGTTCTTGCACAGCTAGCAGCTTGATGCTGTAAGAAAAAAATCAAAACCACACTTGAAAAACCAATCATTTCACGTCACCAAGGATCATCAAACAAGTCGCAAAAACAAAAGGCTGAAATTTCATCCTGCATTTCTATGTCACCTGCCATCTTAAGGTGACCTTTTGTTTAAATCAAAATGACCGTTTTGAAAGTATTTACAATGTTTCTACATTTGAAAGTAATTTTTACCATATGATCCAGCAATTTCACTTTTAAGTATATTCCCAAAAGAATTGAAAGCAGGAACTCGAATAGGTAATTGCACACCAGTGTTCACAGCAGCATTATGCACAATAGCCAAAAGGTAGAAACAACATAGATGTCTACCAACAGACGAATGAATAAGCAAAACGGAGTACATACTTTTAATGGACTATATTACATATCCGTAACAAAGAACATTCTGATACATGCTACACCGCAGATGAACCTTGGAGACATGCTAAGTGAGATAAGCCGCCACAAAAGACAAATACTATACAATCCCACTTACATGAGGTATCTTAAGAGTAGTCAAATTCACACAGGCAGAAAGTAGAATTGTCAGGGGCATCTGAACCACAGCGATTCCATCTTGAATAGGGGCTGGGTAAAATAAGACCAAGACCTACTGGACTGTATTCCCAGGAGGTTAGGCATTAAGTCACAGGATGAGATAGGAGGTCAGCACAAGATTCAGGTCCTAAAGACCTTGCTGATAAAAGAGGATGTGGTAAAGAGGCTGACCAAAACCCACCAAAACCAAGATGGCCACAAAAGTGACCTCTGGTCACTCTCACTGCTCATTACATGCTAATTATAATGCATTAGTGCTAAAAGACACGCCCACCAGCACCCTGACAGTTTACAGGTGCCATGGCAACATCAGGAAGTCACCCTACATGGTCTAAAAAGGGGAGGAACTCTCAGTTCTGGGAATTGCCCACCCCTTTCCTAGAAAAGTCATAAATAATCGACCCCTTGTTTAGCATATAATAAAGAAATAACCATAAAAATAGCTAGCCATGTTTTTTCTTTTTTGAGACAGTCTCACTCTGTCACCCAGGCTGAAATGCAGTGGCGTGATCTTGGCTCGCTGCAACCTTCACCTCCTGAGTTCAAGCCATTCTCCTGCCTCAGCCTCCCGAGTATCTGGTTTTACAGGCGTGCGCCCCTACATCTGGCTAATTTTTGTATTTTTAGTAGAGACTGGGTTTCACCATGTTGGTCAGGTGGGTCTTGAACTGCTGGCCTCAAGTGATCCACCCACCTAGGCCTCCCAAAGTTTTGGGATTACAGGCGTGAGCCACTGCGCTTGACCTTAGCCAGCCATTCTTTATTCCTTTACTTTACCATAAACTTGCTTTCACTTCATAGATTTGCCCCAAATTCTTTTTTGCACAAGGTCCAAGAACCCTCTTTTGGGGTCTGCACTGGGACCCCTTTCCAGGAACCGAATGGTGCTTACCAGGGACTGAGGGAGAAGGAGAATGGAGAGGTATTGTTTAAAAGTATGGAATTTCACTTTGGGATGAAGAAAAAGTTCTAGAGGGCCAACGCAGTGGCTCATGCCTGTAATCCCAGCACTTTGGGAGGCCAAGGCAGGAGGACTGCTTGAGCTCAGGAGATCAGGAGCAGCCTGGACAACATCACAACGTGTCCGGAATTGGTGGGTTCTTGGTCTCGCTGACTTCAACAATGAAGCCGCAGACCCTCACGGTGAGTGTTAGTTACAGTTCTTAAAGACGGTGTGTCCGGAGTTTGTTCCTTCTGATGTTTGGACGTGTCCGGAGTTTCTTCCTTCTGATGGGTTCGTGGTTTCGCTGACTTCAGGTGTGAAGCTGCAGACCTTGGCGGTGAGCGTTACAGTTCATAAAGGCGGCACATCTGGAGTTGTTTGTTCCTGCCTGTGGGTTCATTGTCTGGCTGACTTCAGGAGTGAAGCTACAGACCTTCACAGTCAGTGTTCCAGCACACAGACCCAAAGAGTGAGCAGCAGCAAGATTTATTGCGAGGAGCAAAAGAGCAGCAAAAGAACAAAGCTTCCACAGCGTGGAAGGGGACCCCAATGGGTTGCGACTTGCTAGCTCGGGGGGTGGGGGGGGGGTTGCCTGCTTTTATTCCCTTATCTGGCCCCACCCATATCCTGCTGATTGGTCCATTTTACAGAGAGCTGATTGGTTCATTTTACAGAGAGCTCATTGATCCATTTTGACAGAGTGCTGATTGGTGCATTTACAACCCAATTAGCTAGACACAGAGCACCGATTGGTGCGTTTACAAACCTTTAGCTAGACACAGAGTGCTGACTGGTGCGTTTACAATCCTTTAGCTAGACAAAAAAGTTCTCCTAGTCCCCACCTGTCCCAGAAGCCCAGCCGGCTTCACCTCTCACTGGTACTGGCCAAATGGGACTTTGCCGCACCCGGGCACTCCAGCAGCCCAGAAGGAGCTCATCGCAGACAATCAAGAGAAAAAGAGGGGAAGTGAGAAAGAGACAGAGCTATCTGCTATCATGGCCAACTATCCCGCGAAGAGGGAACGGCAGTCCACGCACGTGATTCAGCCTCCGATCAAGCCCAGCAGAGGCTCCAATCAAGCCCAGCAGGGCTTGCTGAGCCTGCGCTCACCTGAAACCCGTGGGGAGCGCAGCGCACAGTCCCGGCTCCTGCCCGCGCCTCTCTCTTCACACTTCCCCTCTAGCAGAGAGAGTAGACTCTGGCCTCGGCCAGCCTCAGAGAGGGGCCCTCATAGCGCAGTGGCGGGCCGAATGGCTCCTGGAGCGCGGCCAGAGCTGATGCGAGGGCTGCTCGCACGCTGTCACCTCTCAACAAGACCTCATCTCTACTAAAAATACAAAAAATTAGCCTGGTGTGGTGGTGCATGCCTGTGACCCCAGCTACTCGGGAGGCTGAGGTAGGAGAATCTCTTGAGCCTGGGAGGTCGAGGCTTGCAGTAAGCAGAGATCACGCCACTGCACTCCAGCCTGGGTGACAGAGCGAGACTCTGTCCCAAAAAAAAAAAAAAGTTCTAGAGACAATGAATGGTGCTGATTATACAACGTAAATGTACTTTATGCCATGCCACTGAACTGTACACTTAAAAAGGGTTAAAATGCTAAATTTTATTTATAAACATTTTGCCATAAAAAATTATAAAACTGTCTGATAGCGACTTACTGTGAGGAATTTGAATACATTCAGAAGAATATAAAGAAAAACAGTCACCCAAATAGCTAAAGCCATCACTTGCAAAGGGACCCTGCTCAGCCACTCATTTGTTTTCCAAACATTGACAGTGCACTGTGTGCAAGTGACCAAGGATCCATGATTGCTATGGCATTCCCTGCCTGGAAGGCACTCACAGCCAGTCCAGAATATGATGTACTATATGCCAAATGGGCACACAGAGATGCAGAGAGGAACCGGGCCCAGCCGAGGCCAGAGGATTCCTGGAGAGACCAGGTTAGCTTTGTCAGGGAACGAAGGCTGGGAAAAAAGGCGATCACAGAGGAGGTCTATAGAGGCACCAAGGGGAGAGATGACCTGCTGGTTTCCAGTGCAGGTGCCTGAACTGAGGCTACAGCCAGCAACCAAGGTGACAGGATTGAGAAGTGCATGCAGGTTGACAGGGGAGGTATTTTCCCCTTTTGACATGTTGCTTTTGAAGTGTTCATGGACACAATGAGCAGGTGGTCAATGCTGTGGGGAGGCCTGGGCTGGAGGCTGTGGGGAGTCCTGGGGGAGTCCTGTTGTTGGAGGCTGTTGGGAGGAGGCCTGGCCTGGAGGCTGCGGGGAAAACTGTGGCTGGAAGGCTGTGGAGGCTGTGGGGAGGCCTGGGCTGGAGGCTGTGGGGAAGCCTGGGCTGGAGGCTGTGGGGAAACCTGGGCTGAAGGCTGTGGGGAGGCCTGGTGGAAGCTGTGGGGAAAACCTGGGCTGGAGGCTATGGGGGAGGCCTAAGGTGGAGGCTGTGGGGGAGGCCTGGGCTGGACTCAGCACACAGTAAAAGCATGAGAGCTCCAAGGGGCTGTTTAGGGAGTAGGTCAGCTGCAGATGGTGTCACAACACTCCCTGCCCACCCAGCTAATGTGTGAGTGCTCACTGGTCATTTCCTCCCCACCTCCAGCAACCTGCACAGGTTCTACAGAATAGAAATAGGCCCACTGTGAAGCACATGGCCCCCTCCAAAGGGATTAGACAACTTTTTCTTTTTCTTTTGAGACAAGGTCTTACTTTGTCACCCAGGCTGGAGTACACTGGCACCATCTTGGTTCACCGCAGCTCTGACCTCCAGGGTTCAAGCGATTGTCCTGCCTCAGCCTTCCAAGCAGCTTGGACTACAGGCGTACGCCACCACACCAGGCTAATTTTTGTATTTTTAGTAGAGATGGGATTTCGCCGTGGTGCCCAGGCTGGTCTCGAACTCCTGAGCTCAAGCAATTTGCCTGCCTCAGCTTCCCAGAGTACTAGGATTACAGGTGTGAGCCACCACATCTGGTCAGAATTAGGCAATTTTTAAAATTCACCTTAATGTATAGAATTATTCATACCCTTTGTACAACTAAGCAAACACTGTCTCACCAAATGCAATGGCTAATTTAAAAGCAGCTTCAAGAAGTGTAATAAAAGTTTTCACGGCTTATAAGAAACCACCACCACCAACAACAAATCAGGCCGGGCATGGTGGCTCACACCTGTAATCCCAGCACTTCGGGAGAACAATGCAGGTGGATCACTTGAGGTCAGGACTTCAAGACTGGCCTGGCCAACATGGTGAAACCCTGTCTCTACTAAAAATACAAAAATTAGCCAGGCTTGGTGGCGGGCGCCTCTAATCCCAGCTACTCAGGAGGCTGAGGTGGGAGAGTCGCTTGAGCCTGGGAAGCAGAGGGTGCAGCGAGCTGAGATCGCGCCAGGCACTCCGGCCTGGGTGACAGAGCGAGACTCTGTCTCAAAAAACAAAACAAAACAAAACAAAACAAAACAAAACAAAACACCCACCAAAAAAACAAAACAAACAACAAATTAGCAAACATCCAGGCTAATGGACAGGAGTGTGGGCATTCTCTCTGCTCCAACCCCGTTGGCTTTAGTTTCATCTCTTAGGCAGGTTTGCTTTTGTTGTTCCTCTGGCTTGGAGGGGTCTTCCCCAGGATCTTTCCAACACCATCTGTCTCATCCCCTCATTCCAGTCTAACTGGGAATGTCATCTCCTCCAAGCAACCTTCCCTGGACACCCGAGTTAAACCAGCATCCCAGGTCACAATATGTTATTTTTTTCGGTGGTCTTTGTGCTACCTTGAAGCATGAGTTTATTGGGGTGCTTTTGTCTGTCTCCTCTCAACAAGCATGGAAGCTCCTTGAGGCTGGGGACTGAGACATTCTTGCTCATAATTACATTTGTGGTGTCAACTGGCACATGGAAAGCGCTCAAGGAATTTATTTGCTGACCAGGCCTGGAGGCCTTCAGGCCAAGTTGCTATCATAGCTCACACATTCCAGCCTGAATGGGTAATAGCAAAGGCCATGCCTCGGTTTCTCCTTCTGAAAAGAATGCCTCAAACAAGATGGCTGGGTGGATCCTCCCTTGGTGAAAGGTGCTACGTGAATTATGTAACAGACTGTCATTCATGAAATATGCCTGGTGGCAGGTCAAGGCCATTGGCCACTCCTCAGCACATTCTGATTCCCACTGTGCAAATCTAGATTCCAGGTCACCAGTTTGGACAGCAACTTATATGCTAAGTTAGGACTATCCAGTTGTAGCTCAAATTTCAGAAGCCTAATCTGCCTCTGAAATAACCATGATAAATATTTATACTGGAGGAACTTTTCAAATAGTCTCCCATTCCTGCCCCTTTTATGGTCATGAAGTCCAATTTAGTATCAGGCATCAGATGGCAACAGTTTAGAGAAAAGGTCTCAACACTGTTCAAATATTCAGCTCTATTTTTCTCCCTACTATTCACTAAGATACTACAATCAGCCACAGAACAAGATTTGAAAACCAACAATTTCAGGCTCTGACATGAAAATGACATTAAAATAACTTCAGCTGACTCTGATTTAAGTCAAAACCTGAAGGATGCCACGTCCTGCTCTCATCACTTTACTGTCCTCTAGAACACACCTGGCACGGGCCTGGCATGCACAGTGCTACCCTCCAACCCCCAGCCTCCACAGAACTCTCCCCCACTGAACTTAGATTCAGCTTCCAAATCCTTCTCAACAGTCCAGTGAGCCACAACCAATCTACTGAAATTGGCATATGAGATAAAAACCCATTTATTATCTGCTCTAAAACCAATACCAAATAGTATTAATGCATTAGGAGTAGGGGAAGGGGCAAAAACAAACAAACAAAAACCAGAGACATTCCTACACGACTAAAACCCAGCAAGGGCCGGTGCAGTATCACGCCTGTAATCCCAGCTTTCGGGAGGCCGAGGTGGGCGGATCACGAGGTCAGGAGATCAAGACCATCCTGGCTAACACGGTGAAACCCCATCTCTTCTACAAATACAAAAAATTAGCTGGGTGCGGTGGCAGGTGCCTGTAGTGCCAGCTACTCGGGAGGATGAGACGGGAGAATTGCTTGAACCTGGGAGGCGGAGGTTGCAGTGCGCCAACATTGTGCCACTGAACTCCAGCCTAGGTGACGGAGCAAGACTCCGTCTCAAAACAGAAACAAAAACAAAACAAAAACAAAAAACAAACAATCCCCAGCAACATAAATGGGATAGTTTTAGGGGCAGGGGGAGAGAAGATGATAAGACACTCAGATCTACACAGTTTGTGTTTCAAAATGAGAGCAATGCATACTAATATTAAGAAGCTACTGCTAGAGCTGTTCATAACTTTGGATTTCTTCAGAAAGCTGTTTTGTCCTCCTGAGAGCTGCAGTCCTTCAGGGTATTCTGAGATGCTTCCTGTTATATAACTGTCCTGATTTTATTTCTAACCTTATTGGAAACCCTTCCAGTTTACGGTATTTATTTCAGTATTTATGATATCAGATTCTTCTAGTATATCAGATACTCCCTGGGAGGAAATTTCAGACATATGAAGGAGCAGTAAACCCATGTACGAAATCCTCCACTTGACACCATCTAACTTTTTGCCCTGAAAGGGAATCTGATATCTCATATTTTCTTTTTTTTTTTTTTTTTTGTTTTCCTCTGTCGCCCAGGCTGGAGTGCAGTGGCCGGATCTCAGCTCACTGCAAGCTCCGCCTCCCGGGTTTACGCCATTCTCCTGCCTCAGCCTCCCGAATAGCTGGGACTACAGGCGCCCGCCACCTCACCCGGCTAGTTTTTTGTATGTTTTAGTAGAGATGGGGTTTCACCGCGTTAGCCAGGATGGTCTTGATCTCCTGACCTCATGATCTGCCCATCTTGGCCTCCCAAAGTGCTGGCATTACAGGCTTGAGCCACCGCGCCCGGCCCTCATATTTTCAATTCTGCCCCTTCCTCCCTCCTTTCTTCTGCTGATTCCACAAACTTATACTGAATACCTCCCTTTATTTCGGAAACTGGCATGTGTCTGGGGGACAAGATGAACACACAGTTCCTGCCCTCAACAAGGGCCCACAGGGGTTAGGAAGCTGCTTCAGCATATGTCCGAGGAAGAGGAAAGTGTCTCCCTGAGGCTCTCCTGGGTTCCAACATGGACCAGTAGAGCCGGGCCTAAGAGGTTCTGTCTCTTAGCGGCCTGGAGCTTGGTCCTCATACTCTGAGAACAGCAGAGCCCCAAGGAGATGAAAGGTGCAATGAACTATAATTTCTTTTTCTGTACCTTACATTGAGAAGAGTGGCAAATCACACAAAAGCAGCTGATAGCGGTGATTTATTTAGATCAATGACAGCTTGAAGGGCAAGTTCTGAAGTCAGGATGAGCAACACTTAGAAAGACCTAGAATGCATGCAATTAAGATCTATAATGGGATTAAAGAGGGTGATGGGGAAAGTGCCAGGCAGACACTGACAGCACAGAAGACGGGCAGCAGCACTGAGGAGACAGAAGCCAGAGGGCACCCCTGCAGTCCAGGATGGCATGGGACACAGACCGCATGAGGTTTGATGGCCCCCAAAAAGACAGCTATGGGATAACTCTATGGATGCTTCAAAAGCACTTGAAGGATAAACTCTCAACTATAGAGACATTCATGCTTCCAGAATAGATTATGACCTAAAGGATACTAGAGTAAGGATTCACCCTGGCTCCCTTTCTCTGAGGATTCTGGCACTTTGGGTTCCCATTGCATTTATAATAAATTTATTATAGTATAGTCCATGAGACACAGCAGTATGTAACAGATAGAGAATGAATGCTATATGATGGATCCATTCATTCACTGTATGGATAAAAGATCTAAGGTTATGCACTATGCACCAGGCACTCTTGGGTGCTAGGGACATACTGATGAGCAAAAGCAGCCTCTGCCCCTAGACATCTGAGTCTATTGGAGGAACCAGGTAAGTGCATCAGTCGCGTGATGGGCACTCTCAGGAGGCAAACACATGGTGCCATGTGCCTGCTGGAAGAGCATGAACAAAGCTGGGAGGCTTCCTGGGGAGTGGCCTGTCAGCTGACACCTTCAGGCCTGCACAGCAGAGGGGAGGACGAGAGTGTTCCACATAGGGTAGCAGGAACAGCAACAGCGAAGGAACGAGGGGACAAAGTGAGCATGGCCTGCTCAGGGACTGCACGTCGACCAGGGACATGGGGAGGCGGGGCTGAAGGTGGGAGGTAGGAATTCAAGGATTATTCTGCAGAAACAGGTGGGGCTGGCCCTGCTGAGAGGGTTTGTCAAGTCACATCAAGGAGTCTGGCAAGGAGGAGTCACAAATAATTTAGGGCAGTGATGTGGCAGAGGTCCGGGGGCACAGAAAGTACTAATAAAAATATGGCCATGGTGTGAAGAATGGATGGGGATGGGGTGGGGGTGGCAATGCTGGAGGTGGAGAGACCCAGGACGGGTCCAGGTAAGAGATGAAGGTGGCCTGTGCAGGCAACTAGCACTGGGCTAATTCTACACGAGTGAGCAGCTGGTAGGGCCTGATGAATGAACGGATGACGGGAACAAGAAAGAAACATCACCCCAGTTTCCACCTTGTGAAACTGGGTGCTGAAGGGACCATCTACTTAGGGTGCCAAGCAGGGCTGAAGATGTGAGTCTTCTCTTGGACACACTGGGGTTCGGGGCTTTAGGACCTCTGAGTGGAGTTTGAGGAGGTAACTGGCTGCACCTCAGCAAGTCCTGGGCTATAGATTTGAACATCAGGAGCGGGAAGATGGTGACGAAGGGGAAAGACCATCTAGGAGGCTGTAAGGACAGAGAAGATGGTCCAGGATAGGGCACCCAAGGGCCATCAACATTTAACAGCTGGAAGGAGGAATGGGAGGCTGTCATGGAAGCAGCCAACGGACTGTCAGGCAGGTAGAAGGGAAACCTGGAGCACACGGCTGGCAGCCATGGGGAGAGAGTGCTGCAAGAGGGGAGGGAGCCAGTTGTTCAGAATTTACAGAATGCCAGGCAAGCAAAGGCTGGGGGCATTGGAGACAGCAGCTGCAGGGAGTGGTGGAGATGATGACAGGTTTCAGACGGTGAGAAGTGGAGAGAAATGAAGGAGAAATGACGACATTAAAATCTAGGTACAAGATGTTGGATGGCTTCTCACAGCAGGATTTTCCAAGGAGAAAAACTCAAAGCCAGCAGGTATTTAGCCTTATCCAAGTGAAGGCAATTATTATAGCAAAAACAGTCCCTCTCAAAGCTGTGCATTCACATTCTCTCTGTCTCTCTCTTTCCCCCATGCCTTCCCTCCCTCCTCAAATGATACAGTCGTGGGACCCAGTTTTTCTCTCAGAGCATAATCACCATTTGCAGGATATGGAAGAAAACTAAATGTCATGAAAGTTGTAAATGATGCCTGGGCTGGTTTTGTTTTATAATATAATACTTCCACACCCTCCTCTGCAAGAAAAAGAGAGAAAAATGTGAAGACCCTGAATTGAAGAGCCCACACCAAAACCCAGAGCCTCCAGCAATGCTGGCAACACAGACCCTGTACCTGATGTATCAGCCCACACTGTCTCCTGGACTGTACAGCAAACGATAGGGAAGGGGTTTCCACACGTGCTTTTAGAAGAGGGCTTCAGCAGCATAAACCTGGGGAGAGACGGGCTCTCCAGGCAGCCTTTCAGTAAGGGAGACAGGAGGCCCAAGAGGAGAACATAGAGTGAAGGTGTAATCACAGCCAGGGTCCAGAGGCCAGGGGCAATGGCCACTCTCTACTCACATGTCCCTGTGACAAAACCTATTAATCAATTTTCATCCTTAATAACAGCCCTAGTAATAAAACTAAGAACAGTCCCCTTTCATTTCTAAGTCCCAGATGTAACCCAAGGAACCTCCCTAATGCCTGGCACACTTCTCCTCATATGACAAAAACTAGACCCTATCTCGATTATGTTTCAAATTCTGCCATCAATAAACACGAATATCCTCATATCTATCACAATCCTATCCATTATTGTAGGCAGTTGAGGAGGACTGAAATCAAACACAATTGTGTAAAATCCTGACAGGCCTGGCCCCACCTGTGTCTGCAGAATAACTTTTTCTTTCATTCACATCACTGATTTGATTTTCCATAGCATTTTTTTTTTTTTTTTTTTTTTTTTTGAGATGAAGTCTCACTCTATTGCCCAGGCTGGAGGGCAGTGGCACAATCTCAGCTCACTGCAACCTCTGCCTCCCAGGTTCAGATGATTCTCCCGCCTCAGCCTCCTGAGTAGCTGGGACTACAGGTGTGTGCCACCACTCCTGGCTAATTTTGTATTTTTAGTAGAGATGGGATTTCACCATGTTGACCAAACTGGTCTCGAAGTCCTGACCTCATGTAATCCTCCTGTCTCGAGCTCCCAAAGTGCTGGAATTACAGGCAGGAGCCACCATGCCTGGCCTGTATTTGTTTTATGTGGGGTGGAGTTACTTAAGAAATTTCATGGAAGTCAGATTCACAAATGGCATCAATCCAGATGTCTGAACACACCTCCTTTCCCTTTCAAGCAAAGTTCCAGGTTAACTTCTGAGGAAATTAATGAAGGAATCTCCCCACCCTTCTTTAACAGAGATGGGATCTCACTGTGTTGCCCAGGGTGGTCTCCAACTCCTGGGCTCAAGCGATCCTCCCATCTCAGCCTCCCAAAGTGCTGCAATTAGGCCAGGTGTGGCTCAAGCCTGTAATCCCATCACTTTGGGAGGCTGAGGCAGGTGGATTACCTGAGATCAGGAGTTTGAGACCAGCCTAATCAACAAGGTGAAACCCCCTCTCTACTAAAAATACAAAAATTTAGCTGGGCATAGTGGCATGTTCCTGTAATCTCAGCTACTTGGGAGCCTGAGGCAGGAGAATCACTTGAACCTGGGAGTCGGAGGTTGCAGTGAGCCAAGATTGCACCATTGCACTCAAGCCTGGGCAACAAGAGCAAAACTCCGTCTCAAAGAAATAAAAAACAAACCCCCAAAAAACCAAAGTGCTGGGATTACAGGCGTGAGCCACTGCGCCCGGCCAAGAATCTCGTCTCTTGTTTTTATCACCAAATTTTAGAAGACATCATGGCGGTCACTTGCAGGCCTGTTTTCCCCCATGATTACTCTCCTCCTCTATTGGCTCAGAGCTGAGGAAACACCGGGGCCATCAGCATCTGCACACCAGTGGACACGCCCAGGAGGAGGGATGGGCTCTGGAGAAGGAGCTGCTTTTCCTAAATACGTCCCTGACAGCGTTGCATCCTGTCACTGACAAGACACCCTTCCTCGCCAAAGACAAGTGCGGGATTAGGATGTCAGCACAGAACAATCTCCGTGGAATTTAACTTGGGCAGTAACTGTTCTTAGCAGGGTTAAAAGAACTAGTCTGCAAAACAGTCTCGGTGCCCACGTTTTTTGTTCCATTCAGGTTTCCAACTGCTTGAATCAATTACAGTATATTCTATTTTTTAAGAAAATTATCCAATCCATTCAGATTTTCAAATTTTGAGCATAAAAGTATACAAGTAATCAATTTAAACTTAATAACCACCTCTGCATCTGCTTCTGGCCACCCCCCGTTCCGTTCTTTAAGATGGGTAGATATTTTTTCTCATTTTGAAAATTAGATCTGTGAGAAATCAGTCTACTTTGTTGGTTTCCTGAAAAATTAGCACCAGGATTTATCGATTGTACCATTCTTTTTCTAATGAAGGTTCACATTTATCTTAATTCCTTTCTCCAATTTTCCAGTTTTCTTTGGTTTCTCTGTCACTTTCTTTTGTTTAAATGATTTATTATATATATAAAGCCATACTTTTTTCTCTAAGTATGTATTTATCCTTGTTTCAAATTTCATTACGCAGTCTTCCTGTTACTTTCTATGTAGTCTACAGTTGTAGTGTTGACCTCTTATTGGGTACAATGGTTATTTGAATTGTGTTCTTCTATCTCTAAGTAGTTTGGTTTTAAATTTTGTTTTCTATCATTCTAGTGCACTCTTGTTAGGGGAAGCACCCTGCGTATTTATTTCCTGATTAGTAAAGTGTACTGATACTCTTTTGGGTCTACTTTGTGCTGCATTCACGTTTCCATTTCCCAAGCATTTGAGTAGTTCCTGAACATGTTTTTGGATCTATCAGTGTTCATTTTAAGTTTTTCATATTAATGTAAGAAGCAAGAGTCAGTTCAAGCTGCACTGCCTACTGGCTGCAGGGTCTTAAGGAACCTGTAGTTCTTAAGGAAGAACTCAGCAGCAGGTGGGAAGAGAAAGAGACTGGCGCTCGCTTCTGTGGCCGGGAGCAGAGGTGACTAAGGTAAAGTACTTAGCACACTGCTTCGCTCATAAGCCTCTCTAAATGGAGGCTATTAGTACTCATCATTCAGAGCCTTTCTTGAGCCACTAACGCTTCTCGAGGATTAGAATAAAGACTGAAACAACCTTTTCTTGATACCATCCTATTTCGGACAAGCAGCATCACAATCCTTATCGCCCCTTCCCTCTTTGATCTTCATTAGCAATAGTCTAAGGTTTAGATCCAGAAGACAGGCATTTTGTCGTCTTTCCACTACACAGCTTATTCTAAGAACAATTTTTGACATTTGTATTTGTTTCCTAATCAGACTTATAACAATAATTTAAACTGCTCCCTAGTTTTATGGAATCTAGTGCTTATGTTACCTACTCTTGAGCTCTGTTTTAACTCTTGGGCATCTATGACATGTCTTTAAAGTGAATTTTAAAGAAAGGAGCATGTTTGTATACTTCCCTAAGCCCCTGCATGTTTGAGAATGTCTTTCTGATTGGCTTCACAGACAAAAGGCAGCTCAGCTGAGCATAAAATTGTTTGGGTTGCAATGTAACCCCCAAATTTTGTAGAAGGTTCACAAACTTACTTGATAATCGAAGAACTTTTTTTTTTTTTTTTTTTAGACGTAGTCTCGCTCTGTCACCCAGGCTGGAGTGCAGTGGCCAGATCTCAGCTCACAGCAAGCTCCGCCTCCCAGGTTCACGCCATTCTCCTGCCTCAGCCTCCCGAGTAGCTGGGACTACAGGCGCCCGCCACCTCGCCCGGCTAGTTTTTTGTATTTTCAGTAGAGACAGGGTTTCACCGTGTTAGCCAGGATGGTCTCGATCTCCTGACCTCGTGATCCGCCCGTCTCGGCCTCCCAAAGTGCTGGGATTACAGGCGTGAGCCACCGCGCCCAACCAATCGAAGAACTTTTAACGCTTCAGATTCTCAGGCTCCACACGTAGGTTGGTGTTCTAGGGCCTGGGAATAGAGCCAAATTTTTGTTTTTTTTTAATTCCCAGATGTTTTAATCTTCTGACAGTTTCCGTAAACACAGTCTCTTTGTCATACAGAACAAGTCTGAAGTCGACTTAATTTTTGTTAGTTTTTTCTCTGTTTGGATGAAATGCTTGTCCCCTTCTCTTATCCTCGTTATTCTTTATTATTCCCAGGGTATGCTCAGATGTGGCTGCCACTTTCTGAGTTTGTTCAGAATGTGGTTGAGTGAGCCCCTGGATATTCACGCACAGTTCCTCGTGAGCACGGGGTTTCCTTCCGTCCTATTTTGGATGACAGATCACCGATTTCAATAATCACCAACGCCAAAAATCTGAATGTGGGTGGTCAGTTCCATCTTCCACATGGGTAACCTTGTCTCTTGTTCTTCTCTTCTTTTCTCATATTTTCCAGAACCTTTCTCGACTTTTTTCCCCCCTGACTCATATCACCGATTTGATTTTCCATGGCATTTGTGTTGTTTTCTGTGGCTGTCCTAACAAATTATCACGAACTTGGTGACTTCACACAACAGAAGGTCATTCCCCCAGTTCTGGAGGCCAGAAGTCTCAGGCTCACTGGGCTGAAATCAAGCTATCGGAATGACCATGCTCCCTCTGGAGGCTCGAGAGGACAGCCTATATTTTTTTGTCCCTGGGGGCTGCCTGCATTCCTTGTTTGTGGCCTCGTCACTCCAGTCTGTCACCATGGTCACATCGCCTTCTCTCCTGTCTAACATCACATTTCCTTCTTCCTGTCTCTTACAAGGACACTTGTGATTGCACTTAGGCCCACACAGATGACCCAGTATAAACCCTCCTACCTCTCAAGATACTTAATTTAATCAAATCTGCAAAACTTTTTTTTTTTTTTTTTTCCCATGTGAGGTAACATTCACAAGTGCCAAGGATTAGGATATGGAAAACTTTTTGAGGCCATTATTCACTTTACTATACATGAATACTTTTCTATACTCTTGCTAATTTGGATTTTAGTTCTGCTATTGGATCCATAAAACCTTTCCTTATTGAATCCATCTCCTTGCTTTTCCCTTTCTGTTGCTTTTCCATGTCAAATATCCTTTCTTCACGTTTTACTGTTCCTGTCCCAGGGAGACCATATCCTTTTGCTGTATACTGAGGATGCCACACATTTTCCCAAAACTATCTTCTGGATTCTGCTGTAGATGGTTTTTCAAAATAAAAACTCCATCTCAATGTACAGAAGCTCTTGCTTTTACTTTGTTCTGCAGGACTTTTCCACAGCCTTTTTTTAGTCTTTGTGCATCCTTAAACAAGGAAACATTTGTCCAGCTATTATGACTGGACTGACTGTCGGCCCGTTTTCTACCTACCTGTGTAAAGGATTGATCTCTCCTTCTCATACCCACCTTGGGAAGGGACAGAGAAAGAGCTCAGCTTCCCGTCAACTTGAAACCTTTCACTCCACTGAGATCCCACTGAACAGGGGTGAGGATGAACAGCAAAAATCAGGCTGGCTGCTGACCAAACACTAGGAAACACTCCCACATACAAGCTTTTTTCCCAGCAGCAAATTGCCTATTTAATGCCACTTTTTAAAAAGCTGAAACATTTAACCTAATTTAGATCTGAGGCCCCACAGGGAAGTCCATTAGAAAGTTAATGGCTTGGCTTAACTGCAGGAGATAAAACTACAGTAGACTAGGCAATTTTATTTCTGGAAAATTTGGAAGAAAAGGCAGGGGAACAGACTGAAATGTACAAAGAACCAATGAAGAGGAGAAAGAGGATTCCGTTGAAAGTGTTTTCCAGATGTCAGTACCCTGCTAAGCCTTGATTCTATTATTTTTACTTACATCTGCAAGTTTCTCCTTGCAGACATAGTTGTAACAAACTGCAGATTCTAAAGTTAAACTAAGTATTCAAGGACTGACTGTATGATCTGTACGCTACAATATTAACTTTTCAACCTTCTCCCCTGATCCTTGGCTTTGGGATATCTTAATCCTTAACTGAAGAGGCAGGGATTTCAATTTCTATTGTACAGCTTCAGAGCAATGAAGTGGCTTATTCAGGGTCCACACAGGGATGAGCCCAAACTTGTATGACTTAAAAGCATGCACTGCTTTTTATTCATTCAACCAATATTTACTAAGCATCTACTATGTTCCCAGCATAGTTCTCAACACCAGAGATAGGGCAAGGAATAAAACAGAATCTTGACTCGACAAAGCTTACATTCTAATGCAGGGTAGGGAGTGGCGGCCTGCAGGTCAGTGTTTAACCACTGGCTCTAGGGGTGGGGGATGCAGAGGAGTTGCCGCATTTGCCAATTTCTGTGGTGTCTTCCTTACTCCCACCAAGGCCCATTTCAAGTCACCAACCTGGTGTGACTCAATGCGGAGCTGGGAAGAGATGCGCACAAAAGGCTCCCGAGAGCCCTTGCACACCAGCTCCACCCAGCATGCATTAGTGAGGAGGTGTTGAGGTCCGGATGTCAATATCCCCTCTTCCCCTCAATTTCTGTGTTAAAATTTATTTCTTATTATTACTTTTATTTATTTATTTTTTGAGACAGTCTCACTCTGTCGCCCATGCTGGAGTGCAGTAGCGTGATCTTGGCTCACTGCAACCTCTGCATCCTAGGTTCAAGCGATTCTCCTGCCTCAGCCTCCCAAGTAGCTAGGATTACAGGCACCCGCCACCACACCTGGCTACTTTTTGTATTTTTAGTAGAGATGCAGTTTCACCATGTTGGCCAGGCTGGTCTTGAACTCCTGACCTCAAGTGATCTGCCTGCCTCGGCCTCCCAAAGTGCTGGGATTACAGGCGTGAGCCACCTGTGTTGAAATTTAATGACCAGTGTGATGGCATTAGAAAGTGAGGCCTTTGGGAGGTGATTAGGACATGAGGGATTGGTGACTTTATAAAAGAGGCCCCAAGAGAGCTGCTTTGCTTCTTTCACCATGTGGGGACCCCACTAGAAGACGCCATGTATGAACTAGGAAATGGGCCCTTGCGAGACACTGAATTAGCCGGCCCCTTGATCTTAGACTCACCAGCCTTCAGACTGTGAGAAATACATGTCTTTTGTTTATAAATCACCCAGTATATAGTATTTTGTTATTGTACTCCAAAACCACTAAGACAGGAAAGATCTGCAACAAACATCATATAATTATCACTTAATTATATAATGTGTAATATTTCTGTTATATATACAGTTCACCCTTGAACAATACAGGTTTGAATTGCGCGGGTCTACTTACAGGTGGATTTTCTTCTGCCTCTGCCACTCTGAGATAGCAAGACCAACCCCTCTTCTTCCTTGTCCTCCTCAGCCTACTCAAAACATGGAGACGATGAAGATGAGACTTTTACGATAATCCACTACACTTAATGACTAGTAAACATATATTTTCTTCCTTATGATTCTCTCAATATTTCTTTTCCTTAGCTTACTTTATTTGTAAGAATACAACATACAGTACATATGACATACAAAATACATGTTAATCGACCATTAGGTTATCAGTAAGGCTTTGTCGACAGTAGGCTGGTAGTAGTTACGTTCTGGGGAAGTCAAAAGTTCTATGTGAATTTTCAATTGTGCAGGGCAGGGCGGGTTGGCTCCTCTAACCCCCATGTTGTTCAAGGGTTAACTGGATCCTGAATACAATATAAAATAAATTAATGCCACTATATAATGTGTCAAGTGATGATAAATGAATTAAAAATAAAGCCAGGTAAGGGAGCATGAGTGACAGGGAGCACAGGTAAATGTGTGACCAGTGTGCTGTGGGGAGGACACAGAGGACCTGTCCCATAAAAAAGCATTTGATCAGAGATTGGATTTTCTCATCTGTAAAATCAGGATAATGATTGTAGTTTTTTAGAAAATCATTGAAATGGCATTTATTATAATATATTGCTTCTAGTATATAATAGGTATACCATAAATGAGTTATTAATATTTATCTGAATTGAAATGGACATGACCTCACACATGATTCTTACCATTTGTAGAACTGATCAGAATATAAAGCTTTCATTCCTCAAAATCACACTGGTATTCTAGCCACTTAAAAAAACAGGATCTAAATGATTGACCCATAACCTGAAAATGTTCCTATAAAGTTGGAATTGCTGAGTTCAGATTTTATGGTGCCAGGCTGGGACATGCAGTCCTGCAGTGTCCCTGTTATTATTATTAAATAATCTGATTGCATTCTTTAACAGTTAGCACTTTAATTCCAGATCAATCCAGGCTCATCCTCCTTAAAGAAGTACAAAGAATATTATAACTTTTCTGGAGCTGACTATATAACACAGTTTTGTTCTCCATCTTCTAAAGCTAAAAGTAGAAAGATACAGATAATAAGCAAAACATATACCATAGAGCTGGCTCTTAAATACTTTCAAAGCTGTAACATTCATTCAAAATGCAAGTTTCTTTATGAAAAGATGACAAGGAACAAAACTCCAAAAGATAAGGTTGTATAAAATGTCGAAAAGAAATTACATATTGGGTTATTTTAAATTGAAGGAGGAAACTCTTCCCTCAAAACTGAGAAAACTCACTGCCTTGATTATTTAAGAATTCAGTGTAGTTGGCTGCACATGGTGGCTCACACCTGTAATCTCAACACTTTGGGACGCTGAGGCAGGCTGATTATTTCAGGCCGGGAGTTCTGGACCAGCCTGACCAACATGGTGAAACCCTGTCTCTAATAAAATACAAAAATTAGCCAGTTGTGATGGTGGGCACCTATAATCTCAGCTACTCAGGAGGCTGAGGCTGGAGAATCACTTAAACCCAGGAGGTGGAGGTTGCAGTGAGCCGAGATCGCGCCACTGCACTCTAGCCTGGGCGACAGAGCAAGACTCCATCTCAAAAAAAAAAAAAAAAAAAAGGATTCAGTGTAGTTACACGTTTGTTATGGGCAGAGGGTGAAAGGAGAAGGAGAAAGCATTTTTCTCAGCCTACCACCTGACACACTCTGAACCACAGGCATTGGAGACATTCTCATATTCTCTGCAGGATATGAGATGGAGTTGATGCCATTAGCTCTGCTTTAGAGATGAGGACAACAGTAAAGGAAGAGAAAGAGCAGAGTGCCATTTGCCACTGGGGCTCAGGGCTTCTACAGGTACCTCTTTCTTTCATCCCAAACTTCCTCTCCAGTGTCACATCCAATTGGCAAGAGATGAAGCTACGGAACTTCCATGAGGTTCTTTTTGGTTATTCTTAATCCACTTGGTCATGATGATACAAGTCCGATGTCTCCAAAGCAAGGGGGGCTCTCTAATTGTTACCGTTCACCTCACTAACCCAAGTTATTGGGTTATAACTAACATCTCCTTAACCCAAGTGAATTGGGGACTTCTCCTTGGAACTTGAGCCTTTCCCTTCCCCCTTAATTTTTTTCAACATGCTTTCACCCAAGAAGGAGCCATCTGCTCAATAAAATCAGAAAATGCTGCAAACATCATCTGAAGGTATTTGTTCCTTCAGGAAAAAGTCATTTTTACCACCCTTCTTCCCAGTTGTTCTTCCTGAATTGTTCTTTGGTTATTTTTTGGCGTTCACTGGAGGAAGTATAAGAAACAACAAGATCAAACTAGTTTTCTGCATCTACTGTGGGGACAGCATCCCCATCCTCCACGACCTCACCTGGTAGCAGAGGGGACTCTAGCTGGGCCTGTTCCCCTCTGTACTTGCATTTTCCTGTGCTCTTCCTCCTGCAACCTGCTCAGACCATGTGGGATGGACTTCCAGGGTCCAATCTTGTCTGATTTTCCTACCTTTTCTTTCCATTCACTAGCTTCCCCTCAAATACTGTAATCTTTCATGTTTTATGTATCTCTTTATGTGTATCCAAGCCTGTGAGAATGAAGTAAACACACACACTCCCTCTCTCTTTTTCTTTCTTTCTTTCTTTCTCTCTCTTTAAATGCATGCTGCCCAACTATCAGGTCAGTAATTAGGGGTTTGGGCTGTTTTTGGTCCCCACCTCTTTCTTTCTCCTTCCTTCCTTCCTTCCTTCCTTCCTTCCTTCCTTCCTTCCTTCCTTCCTTCTTCCCTCCTTCCCTCCCTTCCTCCCTCCCTCCCTCCCTTCCTCCCTCCCTTCCTTCCTTCCTTTCTTCCTTTCTTCCTTCCTTCATACAGGGTCTTGCTATGTTGCTCAGGCTGGTTTCAACCTCCTGGGCTCAAGCAATCCTCTTGCCATGGCCCCCCAAAGTCCTGGGATTACAGATGTACACCACGACACCCAGCAAGGTCCCCACTTTTTATATTTTGGAATTCATAGGAAATCCCTTGTTGCTTGATTTTTTTTTTCCTGTAAAATATCCACGAGTTTAGGCTTTGCCATCTAGTTGCTCTTTTGTTCCTTAACGTTTAAATTACGAATTTTTTAAACCTACAGGAAAGTTTAGGGCACTATACGGTGAAGACTGATAGACACACTGCCTACATTCCACAATGAGCATTATCATTATCACACATCTGCCCACCTAATCAGACATCAATCCATCTTATTTTCTAAGATGCATTTCAAAGTATGTTACAATGCAATGATTTGTTTTTTGATATTTTCCATAAAGGAAAAATAATTTCTCTTATTTTCTGTAGGGAACTTCCTACAGACTTCCAGATACCAACCCGAAACCCCACTTTCTTGCTCTACCTAAAACCCAGTATTAACGCTTCTCCAGGCCTTTCTCCTGGGCTCCAGCCTTAAGCTTTTATTAACCAAATTCCCTCCTCATCTGGACAAAATCGCTGTTCTCCCTCCCACCAGCCTACTTCTCTTCCACCTCCTAATGTTCCCATCCTAAGCTTGTCAAGCCATCATGACATGCCTATTTCTAAGGCCCAACTTTACATTTGATCACATATTTTTAGCAAAAAGAGGGTGATATTTTCACATAGTACAGTAGTCACCTCATATCTGCAGTTTCACCTTTTTACGGTTTAAGTGACCCACAGTCAATCACGGTCCAAAAATATTAAATGGAAAATTCTGGAAATATACAATTCACAATCTCACACTGCACCGCTCTGTCTCACCAGGGATGTGAACCCTCCCTTTGCTCAGCGTCTTCATCTGCAGATGCTTCCCATCCTTTAGACACTTAGCAGCCTTCCTATTATCTCACATCAGCACAAGAAGAAGGATGAGTAAAGTATAAGGTGTTTTGAGAAAGAGAGAGACCTTATCCACATAAATTTTATTAGTCTATTGCTATAATTTTTTTTAGGTTTTCCTCTTCCTCCTCCCCTCCTGTTATAATTTTCTATTTTATTGTTGTTGTTGTTCATCTCTTTCTGTGCCTAATTTATAAGTTAAACTTTACCATAGGTATGTATGGATAGGAAAAAACAGTATATAGGGTTTGGTACATCTGAAGTCTTGGAAGATATCCCCAAGAACAAGGGGGACTATTGTATTCAGTATAAATGAGGCCCCCCCGTGCAATTGAAAATAGAATGATACTGGCTTTGGCCTAGGCCCCAAGGGACCATTATTCAGCTCTTAATAACAACTAGAGTATCTTTCTGCCCAGCCAGCCTTACTGTTGCTGTTCTCAACCACTCACTGCCACCATCTTAAGATATTCTTGTTTCATTTCTCTGGGAAAGAGTAAGAGTGATTAACTGAACACACAAGAGAAAAAGAAATTTCTGCTTTCAGAGCATACTGAAAATATGCTAGTTAGCTAACACAATACAGGGTCTGTGATTGCAAATTAATACTCCAGCCAAAATTCCTCATCTGGCATTCAGTGCTGACCTTTCACCTCTTAGCAAGGCTTCTCTTCCTTTCAGGCCAGGCGAAATTCACCTCTGGGTTTTGTTAGAGCCCGTGGCCTCGCTAATCAGCAAAAAGCAATTCCCCCTCTCTCCCTGTAACACAAACCAGCCAGTTAGGTTCTCTGGGCAGGGAGTTGTTTACAATAGCAATTATAAGAGCACATTTCACAGCAATCTTTTGGTTATTTATTTTAAAAGTTATCAGAGGCATTCGAACCAGAGCAACTCCATCTTGAATAGGGGCTGGGTAAAATAAGGCTGAGACCTACTAGGCTGCATTCCCAGGAGGTCAGGCATTCTAAGTCACAGGATAAGATAGGAGGTTGCCCCAAGATACAGGTCATAAAGACCTTGCTGATAAAACAGGTTTCAGTAAAGCAGTTGGCCCAACCCCACCAAAACCAAGATGGTGATGAAAGTGACCACGGGTCATCCTCACTACTCATTACACACTAATTATAATGCATTATTAGCATGCTAAAAGACACTCTCACCAGTGCCATGACAGTTTATAAGTAACAGTTGATAGAAAGCTACCCTATGGTCTAAAAAGGGGAGGAACTCTCAGTTCCAGGAATTGCCCACCCCTTTCCTGGAAAACTCATGAATAATCCTCCCCCTGTTTAGCATATAATCAAGAAATAACCATAAATATGGGCAACCAGTGGCCCATGCCGCTGCTCTGCCTACTGAGTAGTCATTCTTTATTCCTTTGCTTTCCTAACAAACTTGCTTTCACTTACTCCATGGACTTGCCCCAAATTCTTTTTTGTGCAAGATCCAAGAACCCACTCTTGGGGACTGGATCGGGACCCCTTTCCACTAACAACAGCAGTCATTTATAAAGCATATAGTTACTGCAGAAAAGTTTTAAAATACAGAAAAAAAGTAAAGGAAACATCAGCCATAATTCTGCTACCTAGGAATTACCATTAAGGTCTTGATATATATCCTTCTAGACCTTTAAAATATGAATGTATACATTTAATAAAATGGGCATCATATTGTATGTGCTGTTGTCTGTTATTTTAAGTTGCCACCAAGTAATGTTATAAGTTAGTCATTATTATTCATTGACATATGACCTCATGTCATTAAGTATTATTTGACATGATTTTAATGGAGATACACACACATATATAGATACATGCTATAATTTAACAAGTCTTTTTGAACATTTGAACATCAAGGCCATTTCACATTTTTTGCTTTGATGAAAACCTCTGAACTCTCTGCACAACTTTAACTGTTTCAAACAACACCTTCTCAGGAGTGCCAGGTCAAGAGCTGTGTGCATTTTTAAGGTTTGTGATAACTTTTGCAAAATTGCTTTGCAGATTTAGAATTCCACTAGCAGTTGCACAATCCACTCCCTTGCTCTGGGTAATTTGGAAAATCCTTGTCAATCTAATAGGTGGAAAAGGTGCTATTATGCAGTTTAAATTTACGTTTACTTGAGCACTAAAGAGACTGAAGATTTTACTAACCATTGCCAATTGTTTCCTCAGAACCAGTGAGCGACGGTGACAGGAGGGGAACAGTTCCAGGGAACTGTCTCCACCCCTGTGAGGCACACGGAAAGGTCCACTGACCTCAGCAGCCCTGTGCGGGGCAGTCAATAAACAACTTAGCCGAGCTTTGGAACCTCCTCTCTCCTTCCTCTCCTTTGATAATTGGATATACTTCTCTGGATAAACTAGAATACTATGTACAGGATTTTTAGATTCCCAAATCTAACTACTATCAGTATTTTGCCCCAAATGTTTTGTGTGGGGGCCCACAAGCTGTAATAAGTATGATTAAAGCCCACTCACTGGAGAGAGAGGGAAAAAAAGGTATTTGAAAAGATTTACCCATTGGCTCAAAATCATATGGGTAGACTAGACCCAGGAGGAGGTAAGCCTCCCATCCTCTCTTTGTCTTTGGCTGAAAAGGAAGACTTGCCCACAGAAATGTACAAAATGTAAAAGAATTTAGTTGTATTGGACACACGCCTGCAGTCTGCAGGGAGGCCCAGAGATTTTTCAGAAGGGGAGAAGGGTCTCCCAGGGATATTGCCTGCTCTCGCCTCCCACCCAGAAACAGCCCTAACATCAGGGGAAGGGGACCAGCCCTCACTCCCCAAGGATCTAACCACAACACTGCACTCAACAGTGCAGAACAGACTGGCACAAAAAACCCAGGCAGCAACGGACCCAACACTTGGTGCCTACAGGCTTTGAGAATGCGAGTGGGCATCCCTCTTCAGGGACAAATGGGCACTTACTCTACATTGAGAGCTTTAGCTGGCTGTGAAATTTCAAGCCTGGTTTCTGGAATCAGCTTCCGGCGGTGTGGGGATCTGGTTGGCCTCTAGATATCTGTGCATCTGCATTACAAAGAGAAAAACGTTCCACCTACCTCTCTAGCAATTAACATCTGCTGCTGGATGTCCATACTGAGAGCTGCAGTTAAAAGGTCGAGCCCCTTAAAAGCAGCAGCAGCCCCAGCCCTGCCAAATCAGCTTTCATTTCCTGGGGAACAGAAGGGTGCATTTAGGGGCTTGATGACCCCGCATGGCGCCAAGGCGCCCACTGCCCTGGTGCAGCGCTGTGGGGTGCAGAGTCACAGGGAGGGCAGCAGCGGGTGGGCTCGGGTCTGGTTTTCGTTAAGCAACAGCATCTCACCCGTGTCTTCAAAGCTACGGTTCCCAGATGCCACTGCTATGAATTCCAGCTGCTATGCATGAAACTCTATCCTCCAGCCTGCAATTGAGGCCCCTCTGGCCCCTCATAGTCTACAATTTAAAATACCAAATTCAGGGGGGCCCAGGAGTTCCTCACTGGCTCAGAACCTCACGTATAGATCAGAGTCAAGCCTGGAAAGCTGCCTGGGATCCCAGCAGAAACTGCTGACCCTGTAATACCAAGTGGCTACATGACAGGGGCCTCTAATTATATCAGCTTGATTCTCCCAGCTCAGGGAATTCCAAAGGCGATTCTGAGTGGAGTCAACTTCAAAAGCACTTCCAAGAAGGCGGCGGGAAGAAACATCCATTCCTGCTGGGAGGCTCCTGCCTCAATGTCAGCCAGCGCTAGTTAGCTTGCAACAACTGCTGGCTTGTATTTCTGGAGTGAGATAAAGGTTCTCCATGTTTAGTGAACATTACCCGGGAGTGTTCCTAAAACACATGGCTGAGCCCCAGCCCCTGAGTTTCCTACTTAAGTCTGTCTGAGGTAGGCCCTGAGAATTTGCATTTCTAACAAGTTCCCAGGGGAGGCAGATGCCACCAGACTGAATGGGGTATAAGACCAAATTAATGATGCCACTTTGACGAAGACTGCACCACAGCCAACTTTACGCAGTATCATGGACGATCTCCTTGACCAGACCTGTTGATGGGGAGCCGCAGCACGCTCTGGGGGATACTCAGTGGCTTTGTGGGGGTGCAAGATGGGACAGCCCAACCTTATCTCTCAAATAGGAAATCTATTTCCTGTGGATGCTATCTGAAAACCAAATGTCAACCCAGTTGACCTGGAGCCATGATGTCAGTTTACCATGTGACCTTCTTTCCTTCTTCCATATTTGTTCCATCCTCTTTGCTGTCCCGCCCACTCAGAAGAGCTTCTACGGCTTTTCCCAAGACCAGTGAACCCACCTGGGCTCTGGACAGAATCGATCCATTCCTTACCCCCAGGACCTGCCTCCATCCCTACTCTAAGACAGCTTGCTCTTTCTAGATCTTTCTGGAGCCCATCTTTCTTGATCTCTGATCATTGGCAACGGTGTCTGCTCTCTCCTTGAAACTCTTCTCTTGAAACTCTCCTGGACCACCAACATCTTCTCTGAATCCTTACCCATCCTATGCATCCCCCTGATCCATCGCTTCCCAGGTTTGTCTGCCACATGCTTTCATTCACTCAGCCTCCCAGAAAACCTGTGTCAAGCACTGCTCTAGACAACAGTGATGAACAGAGGACAAGACAGACCCTGCCCTGCCCCTGCTCTCGTGGAGCCGACAAACTGATGGGGTACACGCTCACCAGTCAATTTCATGACAAACATGTCAGGCTCTCCAAATGACAAGCACAGGGTGCTGAGCCTGCATGTGATGGGGTGACAGGTAGTCAAGGCTGTGGGCAGGAAAGGGCTTGTGAGTGGAGTCACACTGAAGCAGTGTCTGGAGTTAGAGCTGCAGGGCCTTCAATGTTGGTGAACTCAAAGACCTGCCTTCTGTGCTCTTTCCCACCCTCTCTGTGCCACTCCTGGGCAATCACGTTTTCTCCCTCACAATGACCATCAATAATCCGAACAATATTTCTGTCCAATCCCTGCTTTGCTTCTGAACTCCAACTCTGTCTTTTCAACATCTGTTGGACCTCTAACTACAGTGCCTCGCAGGAACTTGAAACTCAACATGGTAAATGAGACTTTCCAAGCAAGTTGCACCACATCCCTTTTCCCTGTCTCAGACACCAACAGACCAAGCCCAAGCCACACCATTCTTGAACGCCCCCATTCCCCACCTCATCCACCACATCTAAAAAGCCACCAGTGCCAGTTAATTCCATCCACCCAACTACCTCCTGAATCTGTCTGTTATAATATATTAGGTTAGCTTCTCCCAATCCAGAGCCATGCTATTTATTTATTTATTTATTTATTTATTTATTTATTTATTTATTTTTTGGAGTTGGAATCTTGCTGTGTTGCCCATGCTGGAGTGCAGTGGTATGATCTCCGCTCACTGCAACCTCCGCCTCCCAGGTACAAGCCAATCTCCTGCCTCAGCCTCCCGAGTAGCTGCGATTACAGGCATTTGCCACCATACCTCGCTAATTTTTGTATTTTTAGTAGACACAGCATTTCAACATGTTGAGGCTGGTCTTGAACTCTTAACCTCAGGTAATCTGCCCGCCTTGGCCTCCCAAAGTGCTAGAATTACAGGCGTGAGCCACCTTGCCCAGCCACAGCCATGCTTTCTTAAGGTATACTTTTGTTAATGACGATAAAAAAGATGCTTGTTATAGGAAATGTTGAAACTACACAGAATAATCAATTTAAAATAACCACTGTTTACATACTGACATATTCCTACATGTACATGTGTCTTTATGTCTTATATTTAGAAACTGCAATCATATCATGAATACACATGGTAGATGGTTACACGGTGGCCCTCAGTACTCATCCCTTGTGTAGTCAGCTCCCACTGAGTCTGGGCTTGACCATGTGACTTGCTTTGGCCATTGGGACATTAGCAAGCATGATGCAAACAGAGGTTAGAACCACTACATTAAATAACTTTAAAAATATTTTTAAAGGATATATGATATTCTGGTGTATATATACTATAATTTACTGTTTCCCCTATTGCTGGGTATTTAATTTTTTCACGCTTTTCTGACTTACGATTAATGAATATCTTTGCATATATATGGGATGCATTTCTGATGATCTCCTTAAGCTGGATTTCCAGAGGTGGACTTACTAGGTCAAAAGATTTGTACATAGTTAAGCCTCTTCAAACTGTGTGCCAGAAAAGCTATTTCTAGCTATACTCCCACCAGCAATTTAGAAATGTATCTTTCTTAACACAATCCCCACCAGGTTACTTGATAGAGGAAAACTGACATCTCATTTTACTTTGCATTTGTTCGATCACCCATAAGTTAAACATTTCCCCTATGCTACCTGGCTGCATGTATTTCTTCTGTGCAGGATCTATATCTTTCCTTTGGCTAATTTTTCTATTGAGATATTCTAGATTCCCTTCTCTGTAGATTTATGTAAGTAATTTCTATATTACAGGCTTTAAACTTTGTTTTCGGTCACTTGAGGTAATTTTTCTACATTAACTTTACATTTGTTTCTAATGCTTGTGATATACAAAAATTAATTTTTATTTATTTATTTTTTTTCAGACAGAGTCTTGCTCTTGTCACCCAGGCTGGAGTGCAGTGGCGTAATCTTGGTTCACTGCCCTCCGCCTCCCGGGTTCAAGTTATTCTCCTGCCTCAGCCTCCTGAGTAGCTGGGATTACAGGCGCTTGCCACCATGCCTGGCTAATTTTTGTACTTTTAATAGAGACAGGGTTTCGCCGTGTTGGCCAGGATGGTCTCGAACTCCTGATCTCAGTTGATTGGCATGCCTCGGCCTCCCAAAGTGCTGGGATTACGGGTGTGAGCCACCACACCCCGCCGCCAAAGTTAATTTTTAAAAGCAGTCCAACCCACTGCTGTTTCTTCTTTCTGATTTTTTTTCTCAGGGTTTTGTGCTTAAAAAGACAACCCTTCCCTAGAAAAGAAGATACTCTCATATATTTTCTTAGTTTTTCTTGGAATTTAATTTGAAATGTCTAGTTGGAATTTATTCTGCTATACATTGTGAGGAGAGGATCTAATTATTTATCATGGGTCATTTACTAAATTATCCTTCCTGTCTCCCCACTAATTTGTGCTGCTGCTTCATCATCTATTAAATTCTCATAAATGCTAAGGTTGGCTCTTGAGTTATTATGCTGTTCCTTTAATCTGTATCTCAGACACCAATTGCTATTTTAACACTGCGCATGTATAGCATGTTTTACTATCATGCTATTCACTCAACAGATACTTACCAAGCCACAGAATGTGTCAGGTCTAGTTCTGGGCACTGAAGCTACTGCCAGTGAACCAGACAAGGCGATTCTGTCTTGCTTCCCTTTCTGGTATGGGGTGAATGAAGGTTGAACAAGCAACAACAACAACATCTGTTGAAGACTGACTCTGTGTGACAGGCTCGTGAGGCTCTTTTCATGTCACGTTACAACAGCCCTATGACATAGACACTCTTATTCCCATTACACAGATGAGGAAAACTGATGCCTAGATGGGCACACAGCAGTAAGGGGTGAAACCAGATGCAAATGCAGGCAGCTCAGGTCGGAGCCTACGCTTCAAGCCACCACACTATAAATAAAGTGTGTAATTCAGATGAAAATAGAGGAGAAGAAATGACAGGAACAAGTGTTAGGGAGATGAGGTGGTCAGGGAAGGCTTCCTGGAGAAGCCATTTGAGCAGAGGTCACAAGAACAAGTGCGTCATGAGAAAGGAAAAGGTCTATGTGGAGGCAGCAGCAAATGTGCAGGTGGGAAGAAGCTTGATGTTTTCTAGGAGGATAGGACAGCTGGAGCTGGGAGAGCAAGAGAGCGAGGGAGGAGGCGTCAAAGGCCAGCCAGGCAGGCCACACATGTACCAGGAAAGGGCGCAGGTTTATTCTAACAGCCACAGGATGACAGAAGCAGCCAGGATTTGATTCATGTTTTAAAAAGACAGCTCTGGAAGGTGTGCAGGGAACAAGCTGAAGGAGACATCATTATCCTCTTTCATGAAAAAAATCCTCTCGCTATTTTCAGCTGTTATTCTTTCAGAGGAATGTTAGAACCAGTTTGTCGTGTTCCCAAAAATTCCATGGGGATTTCATTGGAATCATATTAAATACCTTTTGCATTGGTTTAGAAGAACTGTCATCTTTATAAAATGTAGTCTTCTCAGCCAGGAATCTGGTTTATTTTTCCTTTTATTCAAATCATTCAAAAAACCCATCAGTAACAAGTTTGAAATTTTCTTTACAGACATTCAACCTGTATTTCTGGGCCCTTATGATCACTCTCCTGCTCAGTTACAACAATTAACTCTTAAAACTGGGGTCCTGCCTTCCCTCCACTTCCCCTACCCACCCACCACCTCATCCCTAGCTGCCTGTCTGCTTTGGAAACCCTCGCTGCCTGCAGGAAGTCCAAACCCATCTCAACGTCCTCTCTATCCTCCCCCGAGCCCTCCTCTACCCTTTAAGGGAGCTTTTCCTTCCTCTGCACTGGCTGGACTCAGTCACCTCCACAGCCAACCAGCACGAGGTCCCTGACATAGTTTGGATGTTTGCCCCCCAACAAATCTCATGCTGAAATGTGATCCCTAATGTTGGAGGCGGTGTCTATTGGGATATGTGTCTTATATCCCATATGCAGAAATGGGATAGTTTCCGTATCTGTATTTGGGTCATGCGGGTGGATCCCTCATGAATGGCTTGGTACTCTTCCCACAGTAATGAGTGAGTTCCTGCTCTGGTAGTTCATGTGAGATCTGCCCACAAACCACATGCAGTCTCCTGTTAATTGGCCCTAAACACGTGCAGCCCATGACTCCTCTGGCCTGTAGTATTCAGTAGTGGCTCTTAATAGCCTCCCATTAGAACCCAGCTACAGGAAAGGATCAGAAATTCACACTAAGTTGACGGGCAAAAACCAACAGCAGCAGAGGAGGGCACACTACACTTCTCCACACCCATGACAAGACATCTCTCATCAACAGCGGCACACATGTATGTGCCCAGCTCAGGAATGGCTCTAAGATCCTCCTCACAGGGCACCAGGTGGCCTCTGCTACAGAAACAGAGCCGGCAATGAGAAAGGAAACCACCTTGCTAGCCTTGACCTACAGAGTAACCTACTTTTATTTTGTTTTTGTTTTTGCAGAATTAGACACCTTAATCACTAATTGAGTTAGGCTGCTAACAGAGTCAGTATAAAATAATGAGTAAACAGACTTGAAGTTCAACAGACATGCGATCAAAGCTAGTGAGTTACAGCAAGCACTTATGGTATGCTTACCACATGCCCAGCACCGTGGCTGGTTTTAACATATATTGCTTAATGTAATCCCATACAACCCCACTATTATTACCCCCACTCCACAGATGAGAACACTGAGGCACAGAAATGGCTGCACAATTTGTCAAAGGCCAAACACCTGAGGCTTGAGTCCGGTCTAGCTCCAGGTTTGCTCTCTACCTCTCCAGGAGGGGTTCCCAAGCTTTAGCGTGCACAGGGATCACCCGGGAGCTTGTTAAACCACAGACTGCCAGGCCCCATTTAAATCCTCATTCCATAGACCATGGGTGGGGCCTGAGAAGCTGCATTCCTAACAAGTTCTCAGGTGCTGCAGGTGCTGCTGTCTGGGAACCACACTTGGAGCATCACTGCCTCTAATGAGGATATGCTCAGTTGTGTGGAACTCACAGGAATATACAGGAAAAGTACTTAGTACAGTTCCTGCTACAGCATAGAGGACCCACATGTATTCTTTCTCTTCCCTCTAAACCAAGTGTGACTCAGGCATCAGCCAATCGAGGGGTGGGGGGCCCATCTGTCTTCCTGTTTCTCAAACTCTACCAGGCCCCCTACCCCCAGCATCAGTCACCACTGCTGACCACTCAATTCCAGTGACACAGCACACCCCCAATGCCCAACCATTGAGTATTAAACCACACTCCACCACACTGTTCCAATGCATCAGCATGGAGACTACCATCAAAGCCACTGGGCCTGAATGGTATACACAGCCAAATACTGAGAGGTACACGTGCTTAATTCTGCATTTCTAAATGTTAACATCTAAACTGTGCAAATGCTGCTTACTCTTTGTAAAGGGCTGCTGCGAAGCAAATGAGGGAGGGGGAATACAGGATCCAGTTTATTTTTACCGTGAAGTCCTCCTGGTTTGAGGACTTGTCAGTCGAGCAGGCTGCCTGTGCCTCTGGCTCCAGTAAGCCCGCCTACCCCGCCCCCATCCAGTCACACGGGAACTAGCATCCCTGCCACCCCGGCCCAGGGTCGCCGCTGAACTCAAGTAACCTGGTCCTGTTGGCCCAGGCCCAGGCAGACAGCTCATTTGGGTCACTAGGATTCACACTTCAAAAGGAGGAACACGCTGATGAGATAAAAATAAAAACTGCTGAGTACAGAGGAGGCACCGTTCCTGGAGGGCTGCAGGCTTCAAGCTGGCACTGTCTCTGTTCCGCCCTGGTGGTGGCCAATGGCCTGTGTGGACAAAGGCAAGAGCCTGGCTCCCTGTCTAGGTTTAAAAAAAAAAAAGAACTCCTGCACTGAGATTCCAGACAAGCAGCCAGTTCACCTGTGGTTCAAAAATGTCCAGGAAATGGTGACTCTTCTTCTAAGATTCGAGGATTACTAAAGTAGAAACACTTTATAAACAGCACTTCAAGCACACATCCTTACTGAACTTTAGCATGATGACGCAGCAGAATTGTATTCAAAATATTCTGCAGATTTCAAAACCAAAAGTGGTAGCTGCAAGCAGGAAACGACCCTGGATTTGAGGTCACCTGATCAAGCAGGTTCTAGGGTTGGAACTCTTCCCATGTCTATCCCAGTCCTGAAGACCTTGCATAAAGAACCACCTTTTCCAGATGAATTGCTGCTATAGGACTGACCAGCTCAAACTCCTGGGTTTCAGCCCAGTCTCCTGTGAACACGTGGTAGGATTTCAAGCAGGTGGCCTACCCTGTCTGGGGTCTAAAATGGACATACCAGGGTCAGAAGTTCTGCCCCAAATGGACTATGTTCAGAATGTGCGGTGCTCCTTCCACCCTCACTAGCACAGAGCTCCTCATTCGGTATTTCTCTAATGAAATATCCCTCCTTTGAAGAACGTCCCCTGATAACGTGGGCAGATTAAAGGTCTCTCATGTGTCGCTGCAGCTGCACTCATATTCCTACTACCATTCAAACCATGCTGACAACATGATTTGTTTTCCTCTTCCACTAGAATCTAAACTCTAGGAATGCAGGAGTTGTATGCAAATTAGGGCCTCGCATCTGGCAGACCCTCAATAAATTTTTGCCAAAAGAATGGTATCTGCCTACCTCCCTCATAGAGTTTTTTTTGTTGTTGTTGTTTTTGTGTTTTTTTCTGAGACAGAGTCTCACTCTGTTGCCCAGGCTGGAGTACAGTGGCATGATCTCAGCTGACTGCAACCTCCACTTCCCAGGTTCAAGTGATTCTTCTGCCTCAGCTTCCCGAATAGCTGGGATTACAGGCACATGCCACCACCCTGGCTAATTTTTACATTTTTGGTAGAGACGGGGTTTCACCATGTTGGCCTGGCTGGTCTCGAACTGCTGACCTCAGCTGATCCGACTGCCTCAGCCTCCCAAAGTGCTGGGATTATAGGCATGAGCCACTGTGCTCGGCCTCCTCATGGAGTTTTTAGGTGCACCGGAAAATATACCAAAGTGTCCCGTAACTGGAAAGGGCCTGTGAAAATGTGAATAATTCTTATTACCTCATAATTTATGAAGGTGTAACACTTTTGTTTTTAATGGCAGATGAATATCAGGAGGACTCTACATGTGAGATGCAGGGATTTCATGGGCCCAGACAGCATCCTGGCAGCTTTCCAGCCCCACTCTGTACGGTGCTGAGTGATACGGCTTCTAGTCCTGGTGTCCAACATGGCAGCCATAAGCTACACGTGGCTACTGCGCACCTGAAATATGGCGGGTCTGAGTTGAGATTTTGAAGAGTACACAAAAAGAATGTAAAACATTTCCTTAATAGTTTTCATATTGATTATGTGCATAAGTGTTAATATTTTAGATATACTGGATTAAATAAAAAATATTAAAATAACTGTCCCCTGTTTCTTCTTGCCTTTTTAAAAGAAAATTTAACATTGCTTATGTGGCTCACATTGCACACAGCCCCATGGCTGACATTCCACTGAGAACTGTTCTCTCTGACCTAGCCCTGGGGCCCAAGGAGATTCGCTCATTTCTTGGGGTTATTATGATAAAATCCTATGTCTTAGCCAGTGTTTCTGGTCAGGGATTTAGCCCTGTTATCACTCAATCTTCAACCAAGCCCTTTGAACCAGGAAAGCTTCTGTGGGCGGGGCTGGGGCAGTCTGGCTGGCATGGGGCAGTGGCCTACACGTCATCTGGGACCTGAATGCACACAGGGCCGGTGTGTGAATGGAAGACACAGCGCCCTCAATTCAGCCTGTCCTGCAGCCTGAGCTCATTGTACTCGGCAGATTCCTGTCCTTATTTAGGTCAGTGCCCCTCTTACCCCAGAGTCTGAGAGAGAGTTTCTATGGGGTTTTGTCTGTGCCACTCTTTGCTATCCTTGTCTCCTCTTTGCAGAAAACTCCACTTTGCTGAGGCAGTCACACTTTAAAAATAGACAGAGACCTGGTTTATGCTTGCTACTCACTCCCCACCTCCCTGCTCGCTTTGGGAATTTCTTACCATTTTCAAAAGTTAAATACATAATTAAAAATCTAACGCCATTTCACGTGGGGGAAAAAAATCACATTCTATGCTTTTAACCTGCTCAGTTTTCCAGATCAACACTTAGTACCACGCTTTTACCCCTCCAGATGCAGCGTTGAGACCCAAAACCTGCAGGCTGCATCGGCAAGAACACACGAAACCTTTGCAAAGCTCCAGAGAGGCCAGAAATACTTTACAGGCCAATCCCTTCTCTCCCATATAAATGTGGGCCATTTGCCTCAACGCAAAATCATCAAGTTGCAATGACTTAGGGATGATACAATGTGTAAGGAGATGAATCTTTCAAAAGCCTAGAGAAATATTGTTTCCTTGTTTGTCTATTAAATGATTTTATTTATACAAATAATACACGACTACATTCTCACTGCCAAGAAAAACCCAATAATACAGAAGCAAGTAAGGTGCAAAAAGTCTCACATCACTGGCACCTCCAGAACCTCCTTCCGGCTTTTGTTTCTCATGGAATGTGAGGCATGTTTGTGTTGTCTCTATCAGCTGCTGACCCCGCTCCCTGCCCATCTCACACCTCCCTGAGGGCCAGGTCTCTGAACACACCTAACTCCTTCCCTGCTGAAAGTCAGCGTGGTTGACGGTGGGGGAGTGGGAATGAACTGTTTACACAGGCCAGTGGTGAGAACAGAAATGAACCTGGACCACTGTCCCTCGCTTTATGAACAGCTAAGCTTCAGCCCTGTCTGATAAGGATTCCAAGATGGTCTTTTCCACCAGTTCCTAGAGGGCAGTGGCCACAATTTATTCATTCCTACAGTTTAGCATGCAGCCCAGGATCTCATACCCAGGAAGTCATTAAAGACATCTGCCACACTGTCCTAAGGCTCTTTTTTTAAAAAACAAACAAACAACACTGTCACATAATAATTTCTAGCCATGTCAGAAATTCCGGGAGGCCTTCCGGAATACAGAGGGGGAGGAGGTGCACCCAGGAAGGTGGCAGCTCCCAGCTCTGTAGCCCAGGTGAGCCCGGTCTGTCTGCTAGGCTTGGGGTACCTGCAGGCTTCACTGTCCTGGGATCTTCCTCATCTGTCCTGGGGCAAATGCAAAGAACTCGGAGGACCCCTAAATCACACTGGGGCACCCTAAGGGAAGGTCAGTGCCTCATTAAGTGGGCAGACAACCCACAACCACACAGCCCAAAGAGTTTTCTGCAAAAGGATTTGGCATAGGGCATGGCTGGCAGCAAGTCCTACACAAAAGTTCCTCCTCCTCCTTCTCTTCCTCCTCCTCATTATTGCTGCTGTCCTTAAATTATTATGCCTTCATCCAATGCAGCCATTGTAAATGCTTCTTAAAAGGGCATTTATGGCTGGGCACAGTGGCTCCCAACTATAATCCCAGTGCTTTGGGAGGCTGAGATGGGAGGATCGCTTGAGGCCAGGAGTTTGAGACCAGCCTGGACAACATAGTGAGACCCTCTCTCTACAAAAAAATTTTTTTTTAATTGGCTGGGTGTTGTGGTGCACGCCTATAGTCCCAGTTACTCAGAGGGCTGAGATGGGAGGATAAGTTGAGCCCAGGGGGTCAAGGCTGCAATGAACTGTGATCGCATCACTGCACTCCAGCCTGGGCCACAGAGTAAGGCTGTGTCTCCAAAAAAAAAAAAAAAAAAAAAAAGGAGAAAGAAAGGGCATTTGACATAGGAAAAGACTGAAATGTTATTGGGTAAAAAAAAAAAAAAAGTGGTTCATGAAATTATACATCAGCGTGATCTCCATTCTGTACAAATGAACATTTATTCATGAGTACCGGAGCCATAGACTGGAAGTACATTTGCTGAGGCACTAACAGCAGCTATTCTGAGTGGGAGTATTTATGTGTGATTCTTCTTCATTATTTCTGCTTTTCTGAATCCTCTAAATTTTCACAGTAAATAAACTGTATTCTCCTTATGACACTTTTTCTAACCAAAAAGCGAGAGAATGGCAACTTTTAGCCCACTGCCTACTTTTCATTATACCAATTGGTTGGTTTCTTTTAGCTCCTGCAGACAAGGGTCTGGGGTCTATTTTTATTGCCATGTTCCTATCCTGCTGCAGATAATGATCACTCCCACAAGGCAACCTTTAAAAATGACAATGCAGTCTTTCTATAACAGCTAATTACCTCTGAGCCTTTCAGCTGAGTCTAAGAGAGAACTGGGTTTTAAAAACACCAGCTTCTCCTGCCCTGAAATCCTGGGGAAGACAGGATAAACTAAACCAGTCAGGTGTTCATTTAGAGTTTCTGGTGGTTTTCTGCTTTCCCTTGCTTATCTGTTAGAAAGGGAGGGGGAAAGGAAAGAAAATGAACACAGAACAGGAATGGTGACTGCGTGGTGTGGGTGTGACCTGCGGTGCCTTTCTGAGCCACTTCCTTTCTGTGCGCAGCCCACTCCCGGAATGCCCTGGACCCAGGTGAAAGCCCACACTTCAAAGCCACTGTGTTCCTCCTGCACACTGGCCGGCCCTGCCGTGAGCAGCAGCATCGGCATGAGCACCATTTACCACGCACATGGGGGCGTTCTGACCCTGGGTCTCCAGGCACAAAACTCTTCACTCTTTGGGAGCCAGAGACCCAAACCCAGAACCCAATACGTATCCCTGACATGCCAAGAGTGGCCGCCAGCACATCCCACCCCACCCCACCTGGTTAATCCAGGGCAAGGACACAGACACTGGAAGGAGCCTGCAGGGCCATGACCTCTGCCCTGCCTGTGAGAAGGCGTTGGTTTGACAGTCCTGCTTCAGATGCCAGGCAGGAGCTGGGATCAGTACAGCACGGGGTTCAAAAGCTGGGCTCCAAACTCAAGAGAACTGTGGGTTCAAATCCCAGCTCCACGTACAAGCTACATAACGTTGGGCCACATTAGCCTTTATAAGGTCCAGTGTTCAGGGCTATAAAATGGGGCTAGTGGTGGTTTCACCTTGTAGGGTCATGGTGACGATTAAACAACAAGAAACATAAAGCACATGGCTTGGTTCTCAGGGACACCGAGTCATTCAAGAAATGTTAGCTTAGATTAAAATACAGCCTATTCAGTACCTGCATCAAGCTGAGAGTTATTCAGTCTTGCCACAAGCCTCTTATCATTTAAAAGCAATCTGTACAGTTCATTTCCTGTGGACACCCTCGCAGAGCCTGGATACCGGCTCCACCACCCTCAGAACCAGGCTACAGACCTGGTTGTGAGTTGCTCTGGCAGCAAAAGTTTACTGTGTGGAGACTCCAGGCATGCTTCGCCCAGGCTAGCGAACAGGATGAGAAACCCAGGTCCCTGCAGAAAATAAGCAGCACCCCCACGCAAGATCCTGGCCAGGAAACCCCATGCAGAGGCCCTGGCTGAAATTCTAAGTTGTCGGCAGGATCTCAGGCTCCTGAAATGTCTGGGGAGAGAACTCCACACAAGGGCCTGGCGGCGAATGATGCGTGTCCTGCAGATTTTTCTAACCCATCTTCACATTGATCAGCTCTCACACTGACTCCTATTCAGCTCTCCACTGTGGAGGCACATGATGAGAAGGCAAGCTGTTCTTTCAGCTGGGAAAACCTCTATGACAAGTCCTCGAGCAGAGAAAGTCTCAAACTTGAATCACGAACCACCTGGGAATGTTGGGTACGTGCAGTCCTGAGTCTGTGGGTCTGGGGTGGGGCCCGAGATTCTGCATTTCTAACAAGCTCTCAGGTGATGCTGATGCTGCTGGTCCAGGGACCACACTGTGAGCTGCAGGCGGGTAGAACCCTTTGAATGAGAATTCCAAGGGAAGCCAGAACTCGCAAAAAGACAGCTGAGGCAGGATGCAGGGCTCAATTTTACCTTAGGCTTCATCCAGCAAGAAACAGAGAAAGTTTCTCATCTCAGATTCCTAGACCTTGGGAGTAAATGCACCTGCAGATTTTTTTGAAAACACCATCCAAGAGGGTGCATGGTGAGGGTTGGCAGAGATAAGGGACAGGTCAAGGGAAAGGCTGGAAAGAAGAAAAGACGATGAGTTAATAGTTTACAGCCTGGGAGGCAAGGAGGTAGGAAGGGAGTGTCACCTACTGTGCACCAAACATAGCATCTCATTTCTCCTTGCAGTAACACCAGGAGGTGGGCAGTTAATCCCTGGTTGCAGATCAGGAAACGGAAGCTCAGCCAGGTAATGAGAACTGCCCCAAGTCACTCAGCTGATAGTCATCAGAAACAAGTTTTGAACCTAGTCCAGACCTTTCCTGCTCCCACACCTGAGCGCTTTTCTCCATGCCCTGGTGCAGAGAAGATGTGGGGAATCTTCACCAGCTTCACCCAAAGTTAACATCTTACAAAACACAGTACATTATCAAAATCAGGTACCTAATGGTGATGCAATACTCTTAACTACTCTATAACCTATATTCACTATATTCACATTTTGCCATTTGTTCACAAACGTTCTTTTTCAGGTCCAGGGTTCCAACAGTGCATTTAGCTGCCATCTCTCCTTGTCTCCTCCAATCTGGGGCTGTTTCTCAGTCTGTCTTCCATAACTTTGGAATATCTTAAGTGTACTGGTCAGTTATTTGTAGACTGTCTCTCAGATTTGGCGTGTTGGTTGTTTCTTTGTGATTAAATTCCGATTATGCATTTTTGGCAAAACCACCACAGACATAAGATTGCACCCTTCTTGGGTATCCTATCAGGAGGTACAGGATGACAGGTATGTCCCATTTCAGGTGACGTTAACTCGGGTCATCTGGTTTAGGTGGTGTCTATCAGATGTCTCCAATGGAAAGTTACTGTTTTCTCCTTTGTGATGAATAAACATCTCACAGAAAGAAACTTTGATATCATCCAAACATCCAAACAGGTGGTTCTGGTGCACGCTCATGTTTGAGGGCTACTGCTGGGCTCGTGAAGCAATAAGTAGGGACAGGAAATGAGAAACCTGGTGATGGGTTTGTTAACATGGGGCTGGCAAAACAGACAATCTGCAGAAGACTGCAGCAAACCTCTGCAACCACAGCCTCTAGCAGAAATCCAGCTGGGAAATGTAATCTCAGTGATGACCAGAACAAAAAGCAGAATCAAACAAACCCTCCATGTCAACCTCCCGATAGGAACGTTCTGAAGGACAAATCTAGCATCCTACAATGTCCTTGAGAGAAAACTGGAATGTGAGGCTAATGATTTCCTGAAAATAAGTTCTTCTTTTTAGAATTGGTCTCTTAGCTTAAGCAAAATTACGCATGCTTAAAGCAGTGTGACGCAGGAGAAAATACCCATAAATCTTAGAAAAGAACAGGAAGAATTCAAGATTTATAAGGTAATAAATAACAGCTATCCTTAAAGTCATGTGATCAACCTAAATGTCCATCAATGGCAGATTGAATAAAGAAAAATGTGACACATATACACCACTGAACACTATGCAGCCATAAGAAAATAAGATCATGTCCTTTGCAGGAACATGGATGGAACTGGCGGCCATCATTCTGAGTAAACTAACACAGGAACAGAAAACCAAATACCACATGTTCTCACTTATAAGTGGGAGCTAAATGATGAAAACATGCACACAAAGAGGAGAACAACACACACAAGGGGTTTACTTGAGGACGGAGAGTGGGAGGAGAGAGAGGATCAGAAAAAAACAAAACAAAACTATTGGGTACTACCAGCCTTAGTACCTGGTGATGAAATAATCTGTACAACAAACCCCCATGACATGAGTTTACCTGTATAACAAACAGGCACATGGAACTTCTGAACCTAAAATAAAAGTTAAAAAAATAGCTATTCTTTATAAATGCCTACATAGGGCCAGGTGTCCCACGGAGCATGCATTAGGGTTGGTCTTTAGGACAAGCCCGTTCAACAGGCTGGAGGGGGAGCTCATGACAGTTCATAGGTGCTTTTCCCAACCTGTACCCACAGGCCCTCTGATCTGGTACTCATGGCCCACGACCCCCAGGGAAGTGCTCCCCACCTCCCTCACTGTGGGGAACCACCACAGATTTTGAAAGTAGTCTGCCCAGTGTCTCAGCAAGGGGTAAAGCATTCTTATCCCCATTTTAGGGTTGAAGCAGCTGAGATTCAGAGAGGAGAGGGAAAAGGGTGCCTAAAGTCAGGCACTCTGTGCTCCTCACCCACTGTTGATCTCAAGGCTTTGCAGAGCTGGCCCAGGCTGCCCAGGGAGCCGAAGAAAAAAGTCCTGGGAGTTTCAGATGTCATGACTGCTAACCCAGGACATGAGGTCTCAATCCCAAAAAATGCCATGCTCCTGACACCCACACCTGCCCTCTCTCAGCAAGTCCTCATCCTTCCCACTTCTCAGGCCAGGCCAATAATCAGGCGAGTTAAAATTCTGAAGGGGGACAGGTAATGAGCTTTCAATCATGAAAATTTAAAAATCTCTTCCCAAAACATTCTTATCACCAAGACAGTCCCTACCCTGGAAAACCGCGTCAACTCAGTTTCCTGACACCCAAAGGAGAAACTGCTGGTGAGGGCCACCTTGATAAACAGATGGGTCTAAGTCAGTCTGTGCTGGGCATTCTGTGGTGGCAAGACACCACAACTTCTGAGAACTTTCTTCGGATTTCCCAGAAAGCAAAAGAGCTCCCATTTTCCCATTTTCTGAGAATAAACTGGCCTTTCTGAGCCCAGATTCCAGTAGAAGACATGCAAAATGTGTGCCTCCTGCTTGGACTGGCTGGGTAAGTGTGAAATTGAGGGCCTGTGGGCAACGTTTAGGGTGCTGTGCCTTAGAGAAGGAGAGGAAGAGGCTCTTCCTGGTTCTCCTCGGTGGTCCACCCTCCCTGTAGAGGGTTGTCTGCATATCTAGAAGAGCACCTCATCCCACCAGCTGCACTGCTCAGGCCACAGCACAGCAGTAATCGGGACCCCCAAGACAGGTGGTGGCAGGAGAAGGGGCGGTTCATCAGAGTGACCGTGGCTGGCACGCCCATGGAGATGGCTCTTGCTGAGGCCTCCTGGGAAGGAGACAAGGCCAAAGCAGTGATCAATCAGAAATTGTGTATTGACAGATGGGGTTCATTTAATCCCCACATACCAAGGAATATAGAATGTCTAATCGTTTAAAACGTTCCTTTCCATTTTCAGGGAAGAAGGACTTGACATTCCAGCACTGAAGTGCTTTGAGTCACGTGCGATGCCCTAAGAGCGCCCTGCTCACTTAACACATCTTGTGAGCTTATTTACGTATTTATTAATTGACAAATAAACATTGTACAGTCACATAATGACATCTCCGTCAACAATGGGCTGTACAGTCACATACCACATAATGACATCTCCGTCAACAATGGGCCATATATACAATGGTGGTCCCATGAGATTATAATGGAGCTGAAAGATTTCTATTGCCCCTAGTGACGCTGTCATCATCCTAATATCACAGTAGTTACTTTAAAAAAAATAAATTTAGTGTAGCCTATGTGTACAGTGTTTATAAAATCTAAAGGAGTGTACAGTAATGCTCCAGGCCTTCACATTCACTCACCTCTCACTCACTGACTCACCCAGAGCAACTCCTAGTCCTGCAAGCTCCATTCATGGTGCTATATATAGGTGTACCATTTTTATATTTTATACCGTACTTTTACTCTACCTTTTCTATGTTTAGCTAGATACATAAATCCTTACCATAGTGTTACAGTTATAATATTCAGTATAGTAACATGCTGTGCAGGTTTGCAGCCTAAGGGCAATAGGCCATACCATACATAGTCTAGGTATACAGTGGACTCTACAATCTGGGTTTGTGTAAGTACACTCTAGGATGTCTGCACAATGAAGAAATCGCCTAAGGACACATTTTTTGGGGACGTATCCCAGTTGTTAAGGCATGACTACATATATTTATGGTATACAACATGATGTTTTGAAATATGTATACATTGTGTTATGGTGAAATCAAGTGAATTAATATGCACATCTCACATCCTTACCATTTTTTTGTGATTAGAGCACTTATAATCTACTCTCAGTAATTTTCAATTACATAATACATGGTTATTCTCTATAGCCACCATGAAGTACAAGAGATCTCTTGAACTTATCCCTCCTATCTAACTGAAATTTTGTATCCTTTGACTGACATCTCCCTAATCCACTCCATCTTAGCCCCCACCCCAACCCCTTTAACCACCATTCTACTCTCTGCTTCTGTAAGTTTAATTTTTTTAGATTCCACATATAAGTGAGATCAGTTCCTAAATAAAATTGCAAAGTTGCTAGAAACTCAGTTCATAAAGGTGTCAGGCCTTCTCTGATGGCTTTCACTACTTCTTTTATGAAGGGGACCTTTTTTAGACCCACCTCTATACCACGGAGAGAGGCAGGCAGTGAGGCATTGCCACCACATCATTCCATCAGGGAGCCGTCTGTCCACTGGGCTGCTCTGCCCCCGGCACACTGGGTCAGGGAGGCAGGAGTCGCCTCATGTCTCCCATGAGCAAATCCTGCATGCTCCCCCCTCCTCACTTGGGGCCTCAGCATGTGTCTGGTCTCAATGAGCATCCCTCCAACAAGCTTGTTCCCCTCCCAAGTTACTAAGAGTTAACTGCTGTGGAACTCGGAAGGGGGTCCTGCCTCTCGTGTTGTCCCAGATCTTGCCAGGTCCCTGCAGAGTGAGCACCCATGACACCTGATCACTACCAGAATACATGAATGAACAAAAGAGGACATGGATCCAAGAGGGATGGGCTGGAAATCAGAGCTCTGTCTGGGGCATTAGGAAGGATTTCGCAGTTGCAAAGAGAAAGATTTTGGTAGCCTCTAGATTTGTGAGTATTTGTGTCTAGTAATTGTAGATTAGGTGAGGACACATTCAATCACCATTGGAATCAACTATTCTTGGCACACTCAGGAACACATGGATTTCTGATAAAGAAATGGATCCCTCCAAACTAAAGGTTAGGCAAGTGAAGATATGGAGGGCCAATGAAGAACCCCCCGGTGCCTCTCCATCCACCTCCCATGGCAGAGCTCCATGATCAATTCCTCCACTCTTCCGGGTCCAGCCCAAGCCTGGCCTGGGACTCCTCCTAGATACTGGAGTCACATGGAAAGCCACATGGGGGGCTTTTTCCCATGAGTGTAAGATCTGAGATGAATGTTCACAAGTTCTAGGGGGATTCGATTCAGAAGACTTAGACTTTGATACAATGGAAATGCAGAGGTAACAAGCCCGGGAAGGAAGGGGGCAGGAGGAGGACCCAAGATGGGGAAGTCTTCTGTGCTGCCCCCACCTTAAAGGAACACACACTCATCTTGGAGAGGGTCACAAGGAAGAGATGGGGCAGGATGCCAGAATTACTTTGGGGTAAAAATCACTAACTCAAATATCCTGCCTCAGGCTGAAACTGGAATTCATTCATTCATTCATCCATTCATTCAAGGATTTCTTCCTCCAACATGTACTTATGGTGCCTGGACCTGGATCTGACGCTAAAGCTGTTCCCACGGAAGCCCTCAGGGCCTGGGGCATGTGCCAAAAGAGAGGACATTCATTGCAAGCAGCATACTACCAAATTCAGTACTGCAGACACCCACATCCTCTTCACCACACGGAACTGGAATTCTGCAGGTCCCTCTCAGATGGACTAGATCTTCCTTTGGCCTCACAACAGAAGTAGCCATAGTTCTGTGGTGAAAAGAACTCAAAATATAGAGTTCAAAGACCACACAGAATAAATCTAGAACTGGCGAGTCCTGGGACTGGTGGGAACTTCAGGGCCTTAAGGATGCGAATGGGGTAAGAGGCTCCTGAACTCTCAAGATGCTCACATTAAGCCTAATCTTACCGTCAGCTCTCCCACAGAATGGTGTCAGGGCCCCCCAGGCCCTCGCAGAGGGAAGTGGTGATTACGCTGTAGGAGCCGTCCGGAGAGGGCACCAGGATGGGTGTGGCTGCTCTGCCGCTGGACACCTACCTGCTGACCACGGGACCTGATGGCCTGGGTTTCTGAATTCCTCTTGGAAAACATAGCACTAGGAACATTTTCTTGATCAAGACTGCCCCTCACCTAAGGCAGAACAACACCCACAGAGTCCAAAGGCAGGGCCATCTGAAGGCTGTGGTCCCTGGAGCTTTTCTAGACACAGGACTCTCCTAGGAGAGGAGACCCAGCACCTCTGGGCAGCACTCCATCCACACATGGAAGGTACACCCAGAGCCCAGCTCTGGGCGCTTTCCATGGCCTCCCCCCGCCTCTGCCTTCAGGGGACCACACTCCCCCGGGGGACCTCCCAAGGCTGGCATGAAGTGGCCACTCTCTCTTCATCCAGCTGCATCTCTCTTTGGTCCTCCTGTGTGGCACTCCCTCTGCTCTCTGGCCATACCTCATCCCGCCTTCATTCCTCCTCTCTCCAGGCTCCAGGCGTCTGCATACTCTCCCTCTCGGGAGCTCTGCTCTCTGGGCCTGTCTTCCATCTAACTTCTGCCTGTTGGCACTTCCAAGCTTGGCATTCCTCATCAGTTCTTGGGGTGAGTGGGACCCTTCCCTGCCATCCCACTCACCCCAAGATGTGGTGAGCATGCCTGCTGCCAATGTCCACGGAACCCTGTGCCCCATCGTGATGCACTGCTCTGTGCCCTGCTTGCCTCCCCCACTGGGCTGGGGGTTCTTCGGTGCAGACTAGCACCCAGCAGCATCCGACTGAGACCATCAGGAGACAGCAGTGAAGAGTCCAGCCCTGAGCTGCCCCTCGCTGCCCATCTCCCCTCCAGTGACCAAGCCCCACCCAGGAAACCGACAGAGAAGGGACGCCCTGCACAGCCTTCCACCCGGTCCGGGGATCTGGCCACTACTCATCCTCATGGAGAACATGCAGCCCAACCAGGCTGCTGGAGCCAAGGACAGAAGACAGAATGCTTCCCACTCAGATGCTCTGCGTTTCTTGATCCAGAAGGTCTCTAACTGCATTCACAAAAACAACATTTAGTTCTAGTCATGGTCCAAAGAGTACCATTTTTGTTACTTCTTAGATGCTAATCTCATTTTTTAAAAAAATGTAAGGGGAGCTGGGTCATATAATAGGCTATTTCGTAACCCAGGTGTGTTGAGTAAGACATAGGCCTTCGCCGGGTAAGTTTCTGCGGCTTGAGGTACAGGTTGGCTCACTTTGGGACAATACTGCACACTTTTCTGCCTGCTGTACTTTTCAGTCTGTATGCAATTGTTAAAAATTATCTTTTAAAAGGAAAGAGAAAGAAGACATACACGCACACAAAAATGGACAGTGTCACTGTCCTGGAAATTGGACACAAAGAAAGGTATCTCCCCCAGAGAAGCAGGCAGACAGAACTCCCTGCCCCATCTGGGCATGCTAGTGTTCCCTCTGCTGTTGCTCAGAAATGCATCTGGTGGAGTTTTTCTTCTCAGTTTACGTGATACAATGAGTTTGCTGCATCTGTTCTTCTGCTTTCTTCCCTTTTAAAAATAATTTGTGGTTTGTGTGTTTTTGCACAATACAGATTAGCTGGCTGTGGATGCGTCACTGCTCACACGCCATCACTTACGGTGTTTAAAAATAAAAATTGCATCTGCAATGCAAAGCTCATGTGCTCCTTTTTTAGAAAAGGGTGAAGGGCTTGGTTGCCCAGTGCCTCCTTTTAAATTCGACTCAGGCTTCTGCGTGCCTGCGCAGAACACACAGATGAGACATTTTAACCTATAGGGTTCCGACAACCCGAGAAGAGTCTCATAAAGACTCTTGTAAAGGCCTAGACTCCTCTAAAGAAGAGCTCCTAATCTTTACCTCCTGAAACTGCCCCTTCAAACTTAAGGGCACGTAGCAGGGGTCACACAGCAGTTTAGGATCCCAGACTCCCACACCAGAAGACTGCAGCTCCTGGTCCATGATAAGCTCCCTGAGACTAACAGAAATGAGCAACCCCCCTAAAATGAAACATGTCCAATCAGACACCAAGCGCTGCCTGCTGGAATGGTCAGGGCATAAGTCTGCATTTGTTTTTAGTCCAAGTGCTGAAGATTTGCACCTCCTGGGATGGCTCAAACTATAATAACCAGGCAGTTGAACACGTCACTGAATCATTCCCAGTCTGAGCCTTCTGTGTGGGGTGAAATCTCACTGCAGAAAACCAGTTCTAGTTAGCTCCACCAGTCCGACCTTTGGTCTCAGCTGTCACAGGGGCAAGATGCGGCAGCCAGGATGATAGCTGCTTCCAAGCTGCCAGGACAACAGCAGCATCACTAGCCGCTCCAGAGTCTACCGCAGCATCTCTGCCCCTCTCCTGCACTCGTTCTGTCTGAGCCTCGTCCTCTCCCCTCCCTCTTCCCACCTCTCCGGTGTGCACACACTCTCCTTCATCCTTATCTGTCCAGCTGCTCTGGAAAGGCTTCAACCTAATTTTCAGTTCTCCACAGAAGCCACTCTGACCTAGGAATGACCAGGCTAACCTACCTCCTTGTCCTATGTACTCTCTCTTGTCATTTCAAGCACATGCTCAATTTCAGGACCAGGACCCAAGTCATCCAAGATAACAATGCTTGGCACAGACCAGCACTTCTCAGGAGAATGTTTCCCTAACAGAAATGGGGCACACTTCATGACCTGATACCAGTGTGGTCACTTCCAAGCGCCATTTGATTTTATGCCACCTGGCCCAAATGAGCAAATAGAAGTTCCTGAGTAAAAGTGGACATAGAAATCATTGCAAGTCTAGAGACCTCTTAAGTCTTTTTTCTGGGGAAGAGGTCAGTGACCGGTAGTGACTTAAGGGAAGGTGGCCTGCAAGAGACCAAAATGAGGAAGGCTGGGCATTCCGGGGGTGCTGGCTGCAAGTCACGCCTGAGCCGGTCCTGAGACACGTCCCAGGAAGGACAATGACCCTTACCCCAGGGTGGGCTTCTCCTTTCTAACAGTAACCTGGGATAACCAAGCTTCATGCTTTATCCCCAACTTCCCCCACTTTGAAAGAGTCATTTGTTTTACAGCTGTACCCAGATTAGTGTTATTTTTGTGTGCCAGGCTTCCACTAGGTATCAGAGACTCAAGAGGCCTAAAATAAACCCACTGGAAAAAAGGAAGCTGCCAGATGTTTCCCCCTCTGCAAGTCTGCCAAGGTGGCCCCAAGTGCTGGTTATCACTGCCACAGATTCACCTGCATGGTGGCCCATGTCTGAAAATGAACTTGCAGCTTTGGAGAGTCAGGCATGGACTGTTTCTTGGTCAGGATTATGCTGATTTTTGTCTGATTATATAACGGGACTGAGAGTGGGGAATAAGACGCAGGAGCCAAATCAAGAGTCAGACCGAACTTGGATGCATGGTTAGTATCTCACCATGTGTTATATTTGTTTGTTTGAGAAAGTGTCTCGCTCTGTTGCCCAGGCTGGAGTGCAGTCGCGCAATAGCTCACTGTAGCCTCTGACTCCTGCATTCAAATGATTCTCCTGTCTCAGCCTCCCAAGTAGCTGGGACTACAAGCATGAACCACCATGCCCAGCTAACTTCAACATTTGTTGTTCAGGCAGGATCTCACTATGTTGTTCAGGCAGGCTCAAACTCCTCCTAGGCTCAACTGATCCTCTCAACTTGGCTTCCCAAAGTGTTGGGATTACAGGTGTGAGTCACCACACTCAGCCTTCACTATGTGTTTTGTACCTGCCAAGCACCATGCTAAAGGAGACTTCCATGCTTTTCCACATGCCATCAAAATCATGTAATTGTTATTATTATTATTTTAAGATACAGGGTCTCACTACATTGCCTAGGCTGTCCTCAAGCTCCTGGGCTTAAGCAATCTTCCTGCCTCAGTCTCCTGAGTAGCTGAGACTATAGGCGCATGCCACTGTGCCTGGTCATGTTATTTATTTTTATTTACAGATGAGGAAACTGAGGCAAGGCAATGCAAGGCAAAATCATTTGCTTAAAATGTCAGATACAGTGTCAGACAAAGGAACTGAACTAAATCCATGTGCAGGCCTCTCCTCTTTACCACGGTGTTAAATACTCTCAGCAAGAAAATGGGGGTAACTCATTTCTTGGAAGCTTTCCTTCTCAGTCATCTCTGGGCAGGGACAGGGCCATGTACTTTCTTCTATCCCCATACCACCTACATCAAGTGGAGCTCTTTACCCAAGGCAGGTGCCCAACAAAAACCCATTACTGATCAGATTTCAAGATTCTGGCATTCAACAAAATTCTACCTAGAAAAGATAATATGGTCAAAGAACTTCACAAAAGATTTAGGAAAAATAGTATCTATGGATAACATAAAGAAGCTTAACATGTTATACCATAGTTATTGCACATTTAATAATAATGTTAGTTTTAACATTTCAAGACCAAGTAAAATTATTCACTCATTTGTTTTTCTTAGGATTTGGAATTTTTAAAAAAATCTCCATTTTGCAACCAGATAAATGTTCTGTCCTTCAGAATTCAGATCAACACTCCTCATGAAACTTCTGCGAATTGGATTAACCAGCCAGCAAATAGTTTTGGGGGACCAGCCTGTGTCAGGCGCTGGGTAGTACCCTCTCAGCCCTTGTGGGGGCTCTGCTGGAGTTTTGTGTCCCGTGCGGGCCGGTACAAAGAGCAGGGTCTGACGCCTACAGACACCAACTGCGGGAGCCCTGACAAAGGACAGGAATGTCTCAATGGTGCTGGTTACAGCACCAGCCTATTCAAAATTTCCACTGTGTCTGTCAATTTGAACCCACTGAATGACCCAACTGGTTATCCAGTAAACATACTTTTAAAATGTAGAAATCAATATTCACTAATAACTTATAATAAAGCATTCCCAAATATGAAATTATATCAATCCATAGCAATACTTAAACACTTCCATAATGAAACACCAGAAGTAACCCATGGGCCTCATAAGCATTCATTTACTCATTTTCTGAACATATTTAAAAATAAATATCTGTAATTAGCCATGCACATAGTTCAGAGCTCAATTTTTTTTTTAATGCAAACCAGTCATTTCAGCAGATGACTAGGAATCAGAACAAGAGAAAAAGGATGAAGAATTAATTTTCACCATCTATTTACTGGATGAAGCAAAGGCCCTGATTGAAATTTTATTGTTATGTAATTTGATTATTGACTCATAACTTTTGGGATCACCGGACACCCCCACCCAGTGCTCGCTTCCAACACACAGTAATCCCTGCAGGACCCACCCAGCCTGTGGATATCAGTTGGTCACAGTGCTGCTGGCTCCAGCCGGCCGCCTTTTGACAGAATGTTTCACGCATGCATCAAAGGTCATGACCACAGCACTCAGAATGACCCCAGCACAGAGCCAGAAGGTGCCAGACACACACAATGACCCATAAAAATAAATCATTATATCTTACTGATGTCAGTGAGAAGAGGAGGTGCCTCTTTCTACCCATTGCTGGCCTCATCATCAAATACAATCATTACTGCTATACTGATTATCAAAAAGGATACCTCTTCAAAAATGCTGTAGTAAAACTAATAAGTCTTATGGAAAGAGAGAGAGAAAAAGAGACAGTAAGACAGAGAAAGAGACTCATAGACCAACCATTGAATATTGGTGTAAATTTGTACCCAGATAACTAACAAGAGAGTCACAACTACAATTTTTTTTAAATACCAGCACAGGCCAGGCACGGTGGCTCACACTTGTAATCCCAGCACTTTGGGAGGCCGAGGCAGGCGGATCACGAGGACAAGGGGTTCAAGACCAGATTGAGCAACATGGTGAAACCCTGTCTCTACTAAAAATAGAAAAGTTAAGCAGGGCGTGGTGGCACGTGCCTATAATCCCAGCTACTCAGGAGGCTGAGGCAGGACAATCGCTTGAACCCAGGAGGCAGAGGTTGCAGTGAGCTGAGATCGTGCCACTGCACTCCAGCCTGGGCGACAGAGCAAGAATCTGTCTCAGATAAATAAATAAACAATAAAAAAATACCAGCACAGTTAAAAATCGGTTAAATTACTAATAAGTAAAGAAATAGGACTTGTGGGGACTCAAACAGATATTTATACACCCATGTTCATAGCAGCATTATTCACAATAACCAAAAAGTGGGAGCAACTTAAGTATCCATCAACACTTAATAAACAAAATGGGTATACATACAATGAAATATTATTGGGCCTTACAAAGGAAGGAAATCCTGACACATGCTACAACATGGGTAAACTCGGACAACATTATGCAAAGTGAAATAAGCCACACTCAGAAGGACAAATACCATAAAACTCCAGTTGTAGGAGACATGTAGAGTGGTCAAATTCATAGAGACAGAAAGTAGAATGGTGGTTGCCAGGGGCTGGAAGATGGGGAATGGGAAGTTAGTGTTTAATAGGGGCACAGTTTCAGTTTGAAAAGATGAAAAGAGTTCTGGAGATGGATGGTGGTGATGAGAACAATGTGAATGTACTTCATGCCACTGTACACTGAAAAATGATTAAAATGGAAAATTGTAGGTGAGGTATATTTTACCACCATTTAAAAACATTTCAAATAAAAAAAAGGAATGTGACGTCACTTAACATTTTAAAAAGCCAATACCAGCTTAATTGAAGAGAAGGTAAAGAGGAGTTGAGGCAGCTGAGTTGTAACAAGAGCAAAATGCACAGAGCTCAGAGAGAGCCAGGCAAAATCACTTCCGGAACACAGCCATGGCCAACACAAACCAAGAAGGACAAGGTGAATGGGTCCTGTGTTCCTCCACAGCTTACAGAATTCTGCTGGCTCTGTGCACCACTGCAAAATATAAACATGCTGGGGAAACACTGGTTTCTACATTATTCTGACATCATTCCCATATTTACAATCATAATAATAGATGAGCTAACCTGTGTTACAGAAACACATGTTGTGGCAAACATGGTTTGTTATTTAACATTTCCGATAATAGTCTGTAAGACTACCGAAAGAATGCTTAGCTTACTAAATTTTAATCAGTCCCAATTTTGCATATACCCTAGTGGCAGCAAACACCCTGTGGTACACCTCCACCCACGTGAACACACATTCGTGCAGGCTTAGCTATACACTTATTTCGAATTACTTTTCATTGCTTCCCTTGAATTATTCTATTTCTACTCAGATCAGTGTAGAAACTTTTGATTTAGTCATGAAGGAAAAAATAAGCAACTATTGGATCCTTCCAGTGGGCTGCTGCAGTATTTTCACAAGATGACTATACAGGAGAATGTGGCGATGCATTTTTGCTGTCCTTGAATGAGCCTGACAGAACCCTCTAAGACTTCCATGGACGGTGTGAAGTTGGGGCCAGAGACATGAACCCTGCTTTTCCCTCTGGGAATCACACTTAGAACTTCAGGTTGACCCCACTTATGAAAGACTTTCGGGGTCAGAAGAGTGGCCCTGACTCCAAAGCCCTTTCCCCACTGGCTATTCCCATCCTATATTGTAAACCCTGGGGAAGCGACTGCAGAGGTAGATTTTGAGGAAGAGAAGCATGAAAGGCAGAAGGAAGGGAAAGGCGGGAGAAAGCGCTGTGCCACTACCCAGTAGAGATTGTAGAGATTGGGCCCAGAGAGGTGTGCTGGCAGGGCCAGAGTGCCAACAAAGTCTAGTCTGCCCATTTGGCCTCTGGATCCAGGGGAATGCAAAGCTAAGATCATATTTTGCTAGTTTTCTACAAACGCCATGAAGAAGCCAAACTGCAAAAGAAATACACCATGTGAAAGAAATGTAAGTTCCAGAAAGGAAAAAGTGAGGGTAAATGCACTTCCAACATGTCGACATAGTAGATGAATCACAGCCAGTTATACTTGTTCTAGTATTAAATGAATCCTTTCAACAGTTGGCAAAGAGGTATTCTGATTTCTGCTGTACACTTTTATGATAAGGTAAGGGCCTTCTATTGAGCACAAAAGAAACTTTATATAGAACACACGATGTCTGCAAAGCTTAACGACACACCAAATGAACACACTGTCACCAACACAAAGGGCACAAAACGAAACCTTAAGCCTGCTTAGGAAGCACGAGCAGGTATAGAGGCATGATTTTCCTCACCTTATAGGAGCCATCTCTAACTCAGGATGCATGAGTTGTAAAGGGCAGCATCTTTCTAGGGTAGCAACACAGTGGGCATTAGGGCCAGAGACCTGGAATCCACATGCTCAGCAATCACTGGTAAATCATGTCTGCCACATGGATGCCTCATACCAGTGTGATCAATAAAGTAAAAATTCAAAAGCTGGCCATTCTATTTCTAATACATTCCCAAGAGAAATTTTTGCCCCCATACACCAACAGACAGGCATAAGAATGTTAAAAGCAGCACTGCTTGTGAAAACAAAAAACTGGAAACAATCTAAATGTCCCTCCACCACAGAACGAATAAATAAACTGTGGGATACCCACACAATGGAATAGGGTACCATGGTGAAACTGAAGAAATTACAGTTACATGCAACAGCAGGCAGGGGTCTCAGAAACCAGAGGTTGAATGAAGCAGAAAGCAAGCTGCAGAGGAACACATGGCATGCTATTCCATTTATGAGAAGTACAATGATGCATCTGTTCAAGGGTACAGACACCTGTGGTGAAACTTTCCAGAAAAGCAATGGAATGGGGAACACAAATTTCCAGCAAGTAGCCATCCCTGTGTGGGGAGAGCACAAAGGGAGCTTCAAAGTAATGGTGTTGGGTGGCAGGCATATGGGTTGTTCATTGGATCATTAATTCTTTATATTTTAGCCCAGGTAGCTCATGCCTGGAATCCCAGCACTTTGGAAGGCGCAGGCAGGCAGATCACTTGAGGTCAGAAGTTCAAGACCACCCTGACCAACATAATGAAACCTTATCTCTACTAAAAATCCAAAAATTAGCCAGGTATGGTGGCGCATGCCTGTAGTGCCAGCTACTCAGGAGGCTGAGGCAGGAGAATTGCTTGAACCCACAAGGCAGAGGTTGCAGTGACCTGAGATCACACCACTGCACTCCAGCCTGGACAACAGAGCGAGACCCTGTCTCAAAAAAATATTTACACATATTTTATGATAGTGTTAGATTAACTGATTTAATAAAGATGCTTTCTTAAAAGGGGATCAACAGTCTACTGCCTAGTTATGAAAGAACTGTAAGGAAACTTTCATGCCTCAAACTGAAGGGATTGCCACTCTTCAGGAGAAGGAAGAAATGGAGATTTGTTGCTCCAGAACTTACTCTTGGCCTCACACAGTCCCAGGGCTTATATTCTCAGGTACATGTGAACCTTGACTCTGTCACTCAAATAAGACAGATGATGGGTTGAGCACTGGCTGTGGCTGCTAATTGGAATGCCTCCTCTTTCTTGGAAGTGGTCAAACCACAACAGTACTCTGGAGCAGGCATCAGCAAACTGCAGCCCATGGGCCATAGCCAGCTGGCCACCTGATTTTGTATAGTTTGGAAAGTAAGAATGGCTTTGGCATTTTTTTTTTAGTGGTAGAAAAATATAAATAAGAATAATACTTTATAACATAAGAAAATTATAACTATATGACATTCAAATGTTAGTGGCCATAAAATTTTGTTAGAACACAATCACCTTCATCTATTTATCGGCTGTGGCTGCTTTCACTTGACAATAGCAAATTGAGTAACTGTAAGAGATTAGGCAGAAAACCTGAAATATTTACTATCTGAGCCTTTGCAGAAAATGTTTGCTGATTCCCGCACAAGAGAAAAGCTAAAAAAAATCAAGGCCAGAAGAACCTAAGATACAAAGTCTGCTCCTTTGCTTATATTGAGATTCATTCTACAAAGAATTTGTGGCTGTTTGTGAGAAAACATAACAAACAACAACACACATTTAAACAAAACAAAACAAAAAACGAGGGCTAGGAATAATCTGGACAAAACGGAAAGGTTGTGGGCCCAGGGAGAAACACCGTCAAGAACACAGTCTGGCCAGGCACGGTGGCTCATGCCTGTAATCCCAGCACTTTGGGAGGCTGAGGTGGGAAGATTGTTTGAGACCAGCCTGGGCAACACAGTAAGACCCCATCTCTACAAAAAATAAGAAAGAATACAAAGCCTCCACAAGTATCAACAGTGGAATACAAATCTGTGTTTGAAGCCAGCCAAAGCAGAAAGGTACACAATTGTGGAAAACTTTTGAGTCTGAGGAAAACAAACAAAAACATCACAGTTATTCGGAGCAAAGCAGTTCTCCCATCAGGTGTGAAGCTCACAAACAGACTGGCAGTTTCGACAATATCCCTACAGCACAAGTAGCTGCAGCTTTGGGGTTTCCTGGGACAGAAGCCGGGCGTGCAGTTCTCCCATATGTTGGGAAAAAGCAGCTCAGGGAGCCCTCTTGTCAGGTTGGTCTCACAGGGAGACGTGACCACGTTTCAGCAGAAAGAGATCGTGCTCAGGCTGCCCGGGTCCCTATTATGTTCTACTGGGAGCACAAGTAAATTGTATTAGCCAAGTACACACCCTGTGCCAAGAGAGCTGGGTTTCGGTTCTCGTGGAGAACATGATGATACATGCGTGCCATCTGCACAGCGAAGACACTCAGGAACAGTACACAGTCAGCTGCTCAAAGTCGGTGGGTGAACAGTTAGAACAATCGGTCTTTGAGCTGCCTCAGGAGTGGGGCTGAGGGATAAGGCCGCCCTCCTGGCTCTCCACTCTGAAGCCTACCTGAGCTCTGTCCGCCTGAGCTGCTCTGACACCCAAGCTGGCCCTGCTCACCTGACCCCAGAGCTGCAGGGGGTGCATAGCTACTGCTTTCCACAAAGGGAAGGAGTCAAAAGTCACATGAGATAACCACCAGGTCCTATTTGGATGCAGATACCCCAAAAAGCCTGAAGACATGAAGCACAACTTTACAAAGGGTGAAAAGACACAAGATACTGGGTTTAACTTCACAGAGGCAGTTTTAGTGCCAGGATCTGTGAATTGGTCTCATGTCCATCACTGACGGGAAGTACCCTCTGCTCCGCTTCCGTTTTGTAATCCCCAAGGTGGAGATCAGGAGTTCCAATCCTGACTTGCCTGATTTTCAGCGGCGCATCACTGGGCAACTCCACAGCCTCCTTGTAGAGGTGAAATGAGAAGCTTGTGATGAAAGCCATGCAGGGCCCCAGGCAGGGCAAACACTGGCGAGTGATTTTGTTAATGACAAAAGAATGATCAGCGTACTTATGTAACTTTAAACTTAAAATCATATTTTACATATTGTTTTAACCTTTGTATAAGTTTTGAAAGATAAGATTTTCACATGGTTCAAAACACCAAGATGCTATAAAGAGAGGCACACTGAGAAATCTGGCTCCCACACTGTCCTGGTCCTCTCCATGCCCCCACCATGGACTGCCATTGTGTGGACTCTTTGGTGTCCACCCAGCATCTCTCAATTATTTACAAATAAACACAAATATATATTCTTACTTTTCTCTTACACAAAAATGCAAAGAAGATATATATATTGTTCTGTACCTTACTTTTTGCTCTGAACACTACAGAACAGAAATTTTTCCACGTGGGCCTTCTCTTCCTTCTGTTCCAGCTGCAGAATGTCCCCCTTTGTGGCTGGACTACAGTTTGTTTAAGTGGACACACAGTTTTCACAACCAACGCTGCGATGTGCAACCTTATCCACACTGGCAGACAAATTCCCAGAAGCATATTGTAGATTTTAATTTCTCCCATGCTATTATTTTATCAGTCACTTTTATTCTTGTCAATGGCTTTAGTCAGTGGTAAGAAACACAAGAGATGGGAACTGGGATGGCAAAAGTCTGGGGAATCCTGGTTTTCACTGGCGACATTGGAGAAGGAGTAACAGATGGGGCAAGGCTGTCCTGTCATCCTGCCCTCTCTCCTCCTCCTCTTTGTTAACATTGCCACACGAAGAGTTGAAGAAAGAACAAGTAGGGACATGGGACCTAAAAATAAGTGTGCTTGTAATTTTCCATGAAAACGGGAGCCTTGAACTCCACTGCTCCATGATACTGAGGTCTTGGAAGCACCAAGACAAAATCCAGACGGTTCCTAACTTCAATAATGTTGCCACATTTCTTGATATCCTACACCTTTACATCCTCACTTGCCACATTTCCCTGTAAAATGAGGGCAGTGTCTGGGAGCTAGGCACGTGAGGGAGCCCCAGAATACAGGACAACTCGAGGTGCTTCTCACTTTGGCCACCACAACTTGCACATTCAAAACTGTTTTTTCTGCCTCTTATGTGTCAGGCTGTGCTAGACAGATGTTAGGAGTGCAAAGATATAATCGCTCGTCTTAAGTCAAAATGATTGACTCTGGGATGGGCATTGAGTTCCACAGCTACCAAACACAGAGGTGAGCACAGGACACCAGGATGGAGTCACAGCCAGGAGGGCTAACCAACAGCATCTGTGCACACTGACAGCACAGCCACAGCCCTCTGAGTGTGAAAGTAAACAGAGGCACATGAGGGGAAATTAAGGTAGTGGGGTGTGGCGGGTGGGGTGTGCAGGGCATGGGACAGGATCATGAGATGTGGTGAGCACATGGACAGGAGACTGTGAACCGCCTGGTGGACCCTGCTCAGTGGTCCCTAAATTTCTGCTTTTGCCAGCATCACCAGAGAGCTTGTCAAATGCACAGTCCCCAGGCTACCCACAAAGGTCAGCCCTAGCAGGTCTTGGGTAAGCTCAAGAAAGCATCCCAGGGAATCCTTCTGCAGTTCCAACCCAGCTTTAAGAAATGCTGCTGAGGACAGTGGAAGTGTGGGGTGGTGGTCCAGGTCACCCTGGAGCTGGCAGCAGGGAAGAGGTGAGAGGCCAGGAGCTGACTGAGGGGGACCCTGATGCAGAAGTCCAGGTGCATGATGAGGGGGTGGGGGGCCTGAGCCTGCAGAGTAAGGGACAGATATGGGGTGGAACTGAGTGGATGTATGACTGAAGCCCACTGTCCCAGCGGGCACACAGCAGGGAAGGAGCCCAGCCGGTCCAGAATTGGAACCGGCTTCCCAGAGGAAGGGGTTTTAAGTTGGGATCTGAGGATGAACTTGCATTCGTGAGGTAGGCAGGCAGACATATGCGGACTCCTAAAGTAGTCACCTAAACTTCCTAGGGCTGCCCTAAGAGCCACGATCCCCACCCCCAACTATGAATGTGTTCCAAGCATGTTTAATAAAATTTCTCCTGCCTACCTGATTGCTTTAGGACTACAGCTGTGGGTACAGTCACAGGATTCCCAATATTCCAACAGTAAGGCCAAGGAGGGGCACCACGGCCCTGGTTTCTGGGAAGGGAGCAGCAGCCTTTCCCTCCACTACCCCCAGAATGGAGAATGAAAGTGTGGGCAGGGCATGAAGGAGAGGGGAAGAACACAGCTGCTGTCTCATCCCCTTTGCCTCCCCAATAAGCCAATCAGAAAGGATACAATGGATGGGATGAGACATCTGGTACCAACGAGGACCAACGGGGATCAGATAAGTGACTTTCATGCCCATGCACAGGGGGTGAGTTACCCTTCCCCCGCATCGCTTTCTCCGGGTGTCAGTTATTTTAAACATCCCATGCCAATTACCTAATTCCTTTATTAATGAACTTAATTTGGTGGAAATAGTCTTCTTAGAGTCTTTCCTACTGCTCTCTAGCTCCTGCATGCTGTATCCAAGTCCCTCAGGTGGGTGTCTGGGAGCCACGGATCAGTTTGCTGGGGAGGAGCTCAACACCCACCCCAGCCCCACTCAGGGCAGTGAAGGGCATCCTGAGAGGGCAAGCCAGGGGTGGGGGACACACTTAAGGCTCCTCAGGTGACTCAGGTAACTGTGCTTCACAAACAGCATCCAGCACCACTGCTGAGGAGGCCGAGCCGAAGGGCCCAATCCTTCATCCCGAGCCCCTCTGCTTACATCTTTGTGTGCTATGCACACACTGGAGAAGGTCTACCTATCATTCCCTTCACAGAAGAGCTCGTGCTGATTTCTACAGTCTGCAAACCACTGTACAGATACAGTTCTACGTAATCATTATCCTCACAGTCATGCGCTACCACACCCAGTTAATTTTATTTTATTTTATTTTTTTTTTGGTAGAGACAGGGTTTCACCATGTTGGCCAAGCTGGTCTTGAACTCCTGGCCTAAATGATCCGCCCACCTTGGCCTCCTAAAATGCTCGGATTACAGGCATGAGCCACCATGCCCGGCCTCTTTTTTATTTTTAAGACAGTGTGGTCCTTTCTTGCCATCTTGGCCAGGCTGGTCTCGAACTCCTGGGCTTCAAGCAATCCTCCCGCCTTGCCTCCCAAAGTGCTGGGATTACAGGTGTGTGCCACTGTGCCCAGCCCTATTCCTAATTTTAAAATAATGCATCACAACTTCAACCATCTTTATAACACTTGAGCATGTAACCCCTATATATATATATAACATCGATAAATCATGTGGAAGTACTGATGTAATATTACACACCTTATGAAATGCAGCTAAACCAGAAATCTTTAAAGATGGGATAACATACACACAAATAGAAGTTGCGGGAACCACCAGCTCCCACCAGCCCATTAGTGGTCAGGGAAAGGAAAGTCTAGTTACCACTGGGGGTAGTAAACCACTAAATCGCGGAGATTAAAGCCAGGACATTGCTTCATTCAAATGTATCTTTTAAATACATGTTTGGAAAAATAAAGAGGAACTCTGTAAGAAAAAGTTGGTTTGCAAGTTAACATGGTAACTTCTTTTATTATTTTCTTCCCCTTGGAAAAGTACCATCCCGCCAAATGCCAAGGCTATAATCTCTTTTCAAGTTAAAATCAAATCCCCAGAATTCATAAAGGAACATTCTCTTGAACAAAGACTCAGAGAAAGGGTTCTAGACTTTAGGCTGTTCTAAATTAACTGAACATGGCCTTGGATTAAACTGTCTCCCTGGAGCGATTAACACAGGAAGGCAACTCATCACTTTAGAGACACAGTTTACCTTCGAGGGCTCCTGACCTTGTGCCCGGCACAGTTGGAAGCCACACCAGTGCAGGGCAGGAGAGCACGTCCTACCTCATGGGACTCATGGTGGTGCACGGGTGTTCATGGTAGTTACAATTCTGGAGGACTGCTGAGGGGGCACAAAGTAGAGAGGGCCTAACATGCACTCCTGGCTGGCTTTTCCAAGAGCCACACGATGCTGGCACCTAAAGGAAGAGCAAGGGTTGGCAGAAGAGAGGGAAGACTGTCCCAGGCAAAGCCCATATGAGATCTGGAAGAATTTCCAAATGGCAGGAGAATCGAGGGCTTAGAGACAACTGGAGGAATCACGAGACGATGAGACCAAGAAGGGGCCCAGGTGTCGGGGGAGGGCCCCTGTGGCCGTAAGGAGTCTGAACTCACCTAAAGCACAGGGGAGCCCCAGTGCTTTCAGAAAGATTCAGCTCTCATTCAGAATTCCACCCTGACTGCAGCATGTGGCTAGGAGAGACTGGACAGGGAGCCTGGACTAGAGACCTGGCTTTGGCCAGGCTGGAGAAGAAAGTGACAGTGAACAGTAACCACGGGGATGGCAGTGGTGGTGACAATACTAGGAGCCAGGTGTGGTACAAGTGCTTTACACTTATTTATTCCATTAACTGACAGAACAGTTTCCTGAGGTAGGAACACTGTCACCTCCATTTTCCAGGGAAGAAGATGAGGCCCTGACGGCTGAAATGACTTAAGTCAGACACTTGAAGGAATAATGAAACAATGAAGCTAAAAACCGTGAAGGTGCCAGGCGCGGTTGCTCACAACTGTAATCCCACCACTTTGGGAGGCTGAGGTGGGTGGATCACCTGAGGTCAGGAGTTTGAGACCAGCCTGACCAACATGGGGAAACCCAGTCTCTACTAAAATTGCAAAATGTAGCCAGGCGTGGAGGTGTGCACCTGTAATCCTAGCTACTTGGGAGGCTGAGGCAGGTGAATTGCTTGAACCTGGGAGGTGGAGGTTGCAGTGAGCTGAGATCATACCACTGCACTCCAGCCTGGGTGACAGAGTGAGACTCTGTCTCAAAACACAAAACAAAACAAAACAAAACAAAATAAAACTGCTAAGGCAAATAAGATGCCATGGAGTCAGCCCACATGCCCATGAACAATGAATTGGATAAAGTGGTTCCTATACACCATGGAATACTACACAACCATAAAAAAAATGAAATCATGTCCTTTGCAGCAACATGAATGCAGCTGGAAGCCATTATCCTAAGTGAATTACCGCAGGAACAGAAACCAAATATTCTATGTTTTCACTTATAAGTGGGAGCTAAGCATTAGGTACACACGGACATAAAGATGGGAACAAGAGACACTGGGGACTACTAGAGGGCAGGGAGCAGAGAAAGGGTTGAAAAAATCTCCCTCCTGGGTACTATGCTCACTACCTGGGTGATGGGATCATTCATACCCCAAACCTCGGCGTCATGCAATACACCCATGTAACAAACCAGCACATGCACCCCCTGAATCTAAAATAAAAGTTGAAATTGCAAAACATTTAAAAATGAGAAAAAAAAAACCCAAATAAGATGTCATTTAAAGCACACAGTAACAAGTCTTTTATTGCTTCAGCAACATAAAATTTACATATAGAATTTATCCACTAGAAGTGTACAATTCAATGATTTTTAGTAAAGTTATAGTTATGCAACCATCGCCACAATCCAATTTTAGAACATTTCAATCATTCCAAAATATTTTCCTGGTGCCAATGTGCAGTCAATCCCTATTCCCTGCCCTGGCTCCAACCACAGATCCACGTTCTGTCTCTAAAAATGTGTGATAACAGTTTAAGTCCAAATATATTTAATCATGTTTGGGTTTATTATTTTTCCTTCCACTGAAGACATTCAAAGTACCTAAGAGCTACTTCAGGAGAACCAGGCAGCTTTATTTTTAGTTTGTATAACTTTATGCCATATGTTATTTCCCTCCTACTTCTTTTTCCTCACTGTAAAGGATTTATTCTGCTCTTGGCATTGGTGGTTTATCTAGGATCGTATATACAATAGAGTCAAACGCATATCAAGCTAGCACGGTCTGAAGTCAATATACTATCTGTTTAATTGTAAATGTTTCTCTGTACACAAAAAGATAACTTTATTCCAGTGAAGCTTTCATTTTTGCTTTATGGAGTCATTACTAAGGAAAAATTATAATCTCCTCCACAGAAGTACAAACAGCAGTCCTGGAGTATCACCAACCCTGAGAATACTTTACCTGCATGTTCACAGCTATCATAGCGCTACGACATAGCATCTGAACTGAAATAACTTTATTCTGACATCTGTTGCATGGGAGAACCTGCTGAATACACAAGGCTCCCATGAGACCTGATTTTCCTACCCTAAAATGAGGCTCAGGGGTAGGAAACCCCACCTCTTCTTTCCTTCTTCCAAACCTCTGCTCTTTGGCAGACTGTGAGGGAGAGGGTTGTCTTCAGGCCACTCCTGGAGTGATTTGCTGTCTTCCGAACGCACTGAGCATCCCTGCCCCAGCCGCCACGAGCAGGCCTGGCTTTATCTTCTTCAGGAATCTTCCTTCCCAGGGGCCTTTCTCAGAGGTTCTGCCCTGAGAGGCCAGGCACCACCCCTTCCCCAGCTGCATCACCAGGGCAGTGGACCTCTTTGTGGCTCCCAAGTTCCTCCTTTACTCAGGAAGTCCCAGCAAGAGGCAGGGGCAGGCGAGGGTTCCCTGGGCCTCCCCTCCTCAGCCCTGCCTTCTACTCACACCGCACAATCAGGGCTGAAAGGGCCCACGCCACAGCCTGCTGCCTCCCAGCTCTCCCAGAGAGGCCACATGCAGTCATCACCTCATGGGGACCCAGCAGTGGCCTGCTCAGCTCCTCTGACTTCACCTCCTCCCCGTTCAGCCGAGGCTGCAGGGTCTGGGGCTTCTGCTATAGCCAAGGAAAACCTGTCAGGTCCAGCTGCAATCCCCACAGTGGTGACACCGCTCCTTGTACCTTTAAAACGGCTCTGGAGCAGCGGCTCTCAACTGGGAATGATTCTGCTCCCAAGAGCATGTTCATTTGGCAATGTCTGAAGACACTGAGCTGTCACACCCGGGAAGAGAGGTGGGGTTCTCATGGCATCTAGGGAATAGAACCAGGGATTCACTAAACATCCCACAAAACACAGGCCAGCCCCCACAACAGTCATCTGGCCCAAAATGTCAACTAAATGTGACTCTATAATAATCTCAAATAAAAAAAAAAAGGGCCAGGCATGATGGCTCACCCTTGTAATCCCAACACTTTTGGGGGCCAAGGTGGGAGGATCGCTTGAACCCAGGACCTTGAGACCAGCCTGAGCAACTTAGTGAGACCTCATCCCTACAAAAAAATTCAAAAATTAGTCAGGAGTGGTGGCATGCACCTGTGGTCCCAGCTTCTCGGGAGGCTGAGATGGGAGGATCGCTTAAGCCCAGGAGTCTGAGACTGCAGTGAGAGTGAGCTATGATCATGCCACGGCAGACCTGCTGCAAAGCACATCCTACTTTATCTGTGAGGGCTGTTAAATCAAGTTTAGTGTAAAACTGCCTCCTTACATATTTTAAGTTCAGCCTAAAGGTTTCTCTGTGCATAGTGAACTATAACCTAGGTGGAGGTGTCAATAGACTGTAACCTAGTCTTATGCCAATCACCAAGTTTTTGCCAATCAAAGGGGACCAACTGTTTAAACCATGTTCAAATAAGGTAAGCCTTGTAACCAATCCAGCTCCTTCTGCACCTCACTAATGTTTTCTGTACATCACTTTCCTCTTTCTGTCCATAAGTCTTCTTCTACTGCATGACTGTGCTGGAGTCTCTCTGAGCCTGCTCTGGCTTGGGAGGCTGCCCAGTTTGGACATCATTCTTCGCTCAATTAAACTCTATTAAATTTTTTGGCTAAGGTTTTTTTTCTTTTTTTTCTTTTTTTTGAGATGGAGTCTTGCACTGTCGCCCAGGCTGGAGTGCAGTGGCACGATCTCGGCTCACTGCAAGCTCCACCTCCCGGGTTCACGCCATTCTCCTGCTTCAACCTCCCGAGTAGCTGGGACTACAGGCGCCCGCCACCACGCCCAGCTAATTTTTTTTTTTTTCGTATTTTTAGTAGAGATGGGATTTCACCGTGTTAGCCAGAATGGTCTCGATCTCCTGACCTTGTGATCCACCTGCCTTGGCCTCCCGAAGTGCTGGGATTACAGGCGTGAGCCACCGAACCTGGCCTAAGGTCTTTCTTTTAACAAGGTAAATATCAGCCGTTTCTGATTAGTTGATTGCTAAGTTTTTTAATCTTAGAAATGGACTGGTATTTTGAAGAGGACTCTAAGAGGCATGTAATCTCTTTGATCTAGGTATCCACACTTGCACAGGGCCTGCGCACAGGAGGGTATGTCACCATTCACCCAGTGAAAGTGATCAGAAGGCAGAGAAGGCCGGTGTCTTGGAGGAGACAAACAGTGCATGAAGGGCCCTGGAAATACACACTGATTTAGAACTAGCAGCAAACATCAACCCCTCCTCATCCAGCAGCTGCCTGGCAGAGACCAGGGCCTGGGTAACATGGGCAGGGAGGCAGTAATTGATCCAGGATCACAGAATATCCATGGCAATGGATTTCAGCTATGCTTTATGCACTAGCATTCCCTCCAGGGCCCTAATGCAGAGCAGCACCTCTCTTACCAGCATCGTGTGTTATGCTTCCTTATAAGATTTCATTTAATGAAAGGCTTCCCTGACTAAAAAGATTTTTAAAACCACTAGTCCAGCATCTGTGTATCAGGGTGTATCAATTAAGATTCTTAATTGCAAGAAACAGAAATCAACAATGCTTGATTTAAGCAGATCCTTTGCTAAAAGGATATTAGGGAGGTAGGGGTGGGCAATCAGGAACAAGAGGCAAACATACCCCAGAACTGGTCAGGTGAGGCCCCAACTGTAATAATCCCAAGCCCTCAGTGCCACAGCCTGTGCAGCCAACAGCACCAGCCCTGGCCACTACTTACTGCCACCAGCCACACAGTCTCTGCCATCCCAAGGACTCAGCCCTGTATAAACTACTATTCCCACAGCCAGACTGAGCTCTTCACTGAGTCCCTGAGCTTTTGGTGCCACTGGCTCTCAATCAGAGATTAGGATGATTGCATGGACCTGCAGGGCCCAGACCCTAGCTGCAAAGGATGCTGGGAAGTGAATCTCTGCATTTGTATTTTTCCCACTGTGTGGTGGACTCTGCTGCCCACCATGTGTCGTAAAAAAAGAAATTTTCCAAGCACAGAAAGGGATCTAAAAGGATGACAGTGGGTACATACAGAAAAACCTCTCTCAAGCCATGTTTTCCCCTGCTCTCACACCACAACAATCAACACAGAAGACTTCTACGACTGTATTAGTTCATTTTCACACTGCTATAAAGATATATTTGAGACTGGGTAATTTATAAACAAAAGAAATTTAATTGACTCATAGTTCCGCATGGCTGGGGAGGCCTCAGGAAACTCACAATTGTGGTGGAAGGGGAAGCAAGGCATGTCTTACATGGTGGCAGGAGAGAACGTGAGAGTAGGGGAGCTGCCAAACACTTTTTTTTTTTTTTTTAAGACGGAGTCTCGCTCTGTTGCCCAGGCTGAAGTGCAGTGGCGCAGTCTCAGCTCACTGCAACCTCTGCCTCCCGGGTTCAAGCGATTCTCCTGCCTCAGCCTCCCGAGTAGCTGGGATTATAGGCATGCATCACCACACCCAGCTAATTTTTGTATTTTTTTTTTTTTTTTTTTTTAGTAGAAATAGGGTTTCACCATGTTGGCCAGGATGGTCTCAATCTCCTGACCTCGTGATCCGCCCGCCTCGGCCTCCCAAAGCGCTGGGAGCCAAACACTTTTAAACCATGAGATCTCATCAGAACTCACTCATTATCATGAGAACAGCATGGGGGAAACCGTCCCCATGATCCAATCCCCTCCTACCAGGTCCCTCCCTTCACATGTGGAGATTACAGTTCAAGAAGAGATTTGGGTGGGGACACAGAGCTAAACCATGTCACTGACTGAATGTATAGGTTTCTTTCCACACATACCAAGCCTCAGACACCAGCTGGGTGTCCTCCAATTCTGTTTCTATACTATCTACCTGGAGGTAGTACCAGACCCCACCCGTTTGGGGCTCAGTCTCTAAGACTGTCCCCAGTCCCCCTGCCCTCCCCACCCCCCAGCCTTCAGACACTAGTCGCAAGTCTGAGCCTCTAGAACTTCTGACCAACTGGCTTCAAGCTGAGGTTTCCATAATCCCCCATTTGGGTTTGGTTAATTTGCTGAAGCAACTTGCAGAAACACCGACTGAAGGTTTACTGGCTGATTATAAAGCAGAGGTGTACAATCTTTTGACTTCCCTGGTCCACAGTGGAAGAAAAACTGCCTTGGCCTCATATAAAATACACTAACACTAATGATAGCTGATGAGCTTAAAAAAAAAACAAACCATAATATTTTAAGAAAGTTTACAAATTTGTGTTGGGATGCATTCAAAGCCATCCTGGGCTGCATGCGGCCTGTAGGCCATGGGTTGGACAAGCTTGTTGTAAAGGATACTGCAAAAGATACAGATGATACGAGAGGACAACGTACGGCAGAAGGGACACAGAGCTTCCATACCCTCCCTGGGTCACTGCCCTCTAGGAACCTCCACGTGTCCAGCTATCTGGAAGCTCTAGAACCCAGTCCTCTTGGATTTCTATGAAAGCATTCCTTCTCTCAGGGTATGAGACAGGTCCCTCTCCGGGGAGGGTCTTAGGAAAAGACCCACAATTCAAAAGGAGGGGAAGACTAGAGTCCTACCTCGAGGCAGGTGAAAGGAAGGCAGGAGAGAGATTCAACTTTCCTGAGGCTTAACACGCCCAACATTATAACAAAAGACTGTAACTAGGGATATGGTAGTTAGAAGCTAGGACTCGTGGACGAAAACCAGTGTACGTCATAACACCACAGTAAGGCAGAAGAGCCCTGAGTCCCCAGGAAAGTGAAATACACCTGACAAGGGAGAGAAAAAGAGCCCAAGTATTATTTATATTGTATGTATAAATATTTAACATAAACATATATAAGCCTTTTTTTATGTTTTAAATATTTCATATGAAAAGTAAAGTCCCCTACTTGGACATCAAAAATGAACTTCACAGTCTGACCTTGAACTATGTAAAAGGTCATGGCACCTGACTCTGATGTTAGCAGCCATCAGGCAGATTGCTTTGAAACTAAATCAGATGCCAGCTACCATCGAGCTTGGCCGAAACTAACTACGGAGAAGAGTTTACAATTAATGCGTGAGAAGGCAGTATATGGCCAACTGTATATATAGGTCTTCCCAACTCTACTTACTCACTGTGAAAGTGGAAGAAGCAAAGACACAACACCAAAGATAAAGATCTATTTTAAAAGATGGGTATATTTATAATTCACACATACTCAGACACTCTGTGGGTGGAGACACGTACAAACATATGTCTGCAGTCAGACATACACAAATCCACGGAGATGTGAAAAGCAAGAAAGGTTTACTGAAACAAGATTCAATTAATGATGTCTGAACTATGAAAGATAATTCCAAGGTCTTTGATCTCAAGTTTGACGTCTGATAAAGTCTGACTTATTGCTGGAGTTGTTTTGTACAAGTGAAATTTTAAACACTTATAATTTAGTCACTATATATGTTTTTTTTGGTTTGTTTTAAGCCAGCAACGTGTGTTTTGGCTTTTCTGCTGGGTCCACCCATTTTTGTGTATCTATTCCCACAAGAGTATACCTGGAAAATCTGAGGTGTAGAGTACAGCCAAAATTGATTTATGCTTGAAAAATATGAGGCACTTTGGGAAGCCAAAGTGGGAGGATTATCTGAGCCCAGGAGTTCAAGACCAGCCTGGGCCGCATAATGAGGCGCTCTCTCTACATAAAAAATAAAGATTAGCCAGGTGTGGTGGTGTACACCTGTAATTTCAGCTACTTGGGAGGCTGAGGTGGGAGGATTGCTTGAGCCTCAGAGTTTGAGGCTGCTGTGAGCTGTGATCAGCCACTGTACTTCACAGCCTGGGCAACAGAGTGAGATCTTGTCTCAAAACAAACAAACAAAAAGAAGCATGGAAAAAAGTAAAATGAACTAAAACTATTCTACTCCGAGTGAGAAGATAAGATGGAAGGAGACTGAAATTACATGGTAATAAGGACAGTTAAACATTGGACTGGATCTCCATTGCAGTGCGGGTGATGAACAGGTAATCTATGGTGAATGATCAAGCAACATTCAGAAGCCAAAACTAGCTGGAAATCTTAAGAACACAGCATTTTTATAGATTAAAAACATATTTTTTAAGCCGATGTCTAAGGACATATATGTAATACTTTGCACTCGGAATCTATGGGAGTGGGACAAAGAAAAAAAGACAATTTAATCTTTCTTGAGGGGAGCTCTGAAAAAAAAAAAAAAAAAAGACACTTTTAAAATGAAACCAGAGAGAAGCAGGTCCCTGCAATGACTGATACAGGATTCCACAAAGAGAAGAGCATAATGACTTAACTCTCCACAGCAGGAGTTAAAAAGAACAGGAAATAAACATTTCATATATATAAAATATATACTTTTTTTTTGAGACAGAGTCTTACTCTGTCACCCAGGCTGGAGTGCAGTGGCATGATCTTGGCTCACTGCAACCTCCGCCTCCCAGGTTCAAGTGATTCTCCTGCCTCAGCCTCCTGAGTAGCTGGGATTACAGGCATGCGCCACCATTGCCTAGCTTATTTTTGTATTTTAGTAGAGACGGGGTTTCATCACGTTGGCCAGGCTGGTCTCAAACTCCTGACCTCAGGTGATACTCAGGTCTGCCTTGGCCTTGCAAAGTGCTGGGATTACAGGCATGAGCCACCGCACCTAGCCAAAATACAAAATTTTTAATGTACATAGAAAATGTCACTTGTGGATGCCGGCAGCAGGTGTTCCTTCAAGTTTATTTCCTGGCCCAAGGGCCTATGATTTGCAGATATTGCGATGAAATTGCCAAAGCTCACCTCTCATTGGAGTTATTTTGATGAAATTTCTAAAGCTCACCTGGCATACTGTCCATTATATTTTGGCTTTTGATAAAAAAGTGCTAAACTTCCATTAAAAATGCGTAACTTAAGTGTGAAAACCAATACTTCTCCAGGACATTGTTTAAGCCCAGTTCAGACAGAAGATTCCAGCCAGACTCATGAAGCATCCCAAATGAAGTTCTCCAGGCTCCTTCCCAGATGTGGGGTTTGTTTCTGTAGGATGTTGGGTACTTTTTCCTATTACAAAACAATGATTCCAGGTTGTGTACTGGTACAATGACTCCATGACTAAGAGGCGAGGAAGAGGGGAAGACCAAGTGAAAGGAAATCAACACAAAGATACCTTGTATTTTTTCAGCTTAGAAACAAGTTTGAAAATGACCCACACAGATGTGAATAGACATTTTTCCAAAGAAGATACACAAATAACCAATAAACATATGACAAGATGCTAAACGTCATTAGTTATTAGGGAAATGCAATTTAAAACCCCAAGAAGATACCACTTCACACCCACTAGAATGGCTTCAATCAAAAAGAGAAACAACAACAACTGTTGATGAGGATGTAGAGAAACAGGCCCTCATACATCGCTGGTGGAAATGTAAAATGGTGCAGCCACCCTGGAAAACAATCTGGCAGTTCCTCAAAAAGCTAAACACAAAATTAACATAAACAAAAAATTATTACTCCAGCAACTCCACTCCTATGTATATACCCAAAAGAAATGAAAATGTATATACAAATAAAAACTTGTACATGAATATTCTTAGCAGCATTATTCACATAATAGCCCAAAAGTGGAAATAATCCAAATGTCCATCACCTGATGAATGGATAAAGAAAATGTGGTACATCTATATAGTGGAATATTATTCAACTGTTAAAAAAAAAAGAAATACTGATACACGCTTCACCACGGATAAACCTCAAAAACATTATGCTAAGTAAAAAAGTCAGGCACAAAAGGTCACATACTATACAATTTCTATGTAATATCCAGAATCCAGGGATGAGGAGAAGGAAATCCTCAAATTGAATCAGATGATTTCCTCAAGCGCTGGCAGGGCAGTACCCCCAGGAGGACAGGGTTCTTTACTTGCAGTTAAGTTTGTCTCTTCATACTTTCTAGATCTAGAAAGGCTTGGAAACAACTGTCCCCACCTCTTTTTTTTTTTTTTTTTTTTTTTTTGTGACAGAGTCTTGCTCTGTCACCCAGGCTGGAGTGCAGTGGCACGATCTCGGCTCACTGCAAGCTCCGCCTCCTGGGTTCACCCCTTTCTCCCGCCTCAGCCTCCTGAGGGACTACAGGCGCCCACCACCTCGCCCAGCTAATTTCGTTTTTGTATTTTTAGTAGAGACGGGGTTTCACCATGTTGGCCAGGATGGTCTCAATCTCCTGACCTCATGATCCACCCGCCTCGGCCTCCCAAAGTGCTGGAATTACAGGCGTGAGCCACTGTGCCTGGCCAACTGTCCCCTTTCTTAATCTTTTGGTTCCATCTCCAAGTTTATGGATTTGCTACCTCTTCATCTGAAAGAGTTTGGGCTCTGGGTAATTCCAGTCTCACCAAGTACATCACTTCATGCAAGTCAGCTTATATTCTTTAAGTTTCCTTATGTGTAAAGTGGACATAGTTTATTCACCTCACTGAGGTAGTGTGAGCATTCAGTTAATGAATGTCAAAGGCAATAGCATGTGGGGTAAAATAAATCCTCAATAAATGTTAGTGATCATTTATTCTTTCCACAAATTCCTGAGTGATACTGTGCCCAAACTCCACTATATGTGCATGACTCCTGCCCTTATGAGGTGCAGTCCACAGGGCAGACAGCACCAACACACAATTACAACTGAGAGCTGGTCATGGCAGGGGAAATACGTGCTAATAGGGGAGCCCGTAGCTGGCGTGCTTAACTATAGAGGTCAGGAAAAGCCCAACTTGCGTTGGCTTCACAGAGGTCACTCTGAATCTCACCCTTCCACGGCAATTCTAAAGGGCACTATGGGACCAGCCTGGCCAATGTGGTGAAACCCTGTCTCTACTAAAAATACAAAAATCAGCCAGGCATGGTGGCGTGCGCCTGTATCCCAGCTATTCGGCAGGCTGAGGCAGAAGAATCGCTTGAACCAGGGAGGCACAGGTTGCAGTGAGCCGAGATGGCACCACTGCACTCCAGCCTGGGTGACAGAGCGAGACTCTGTCAATAATAGTAATAATAAAGGGCACTATGCTCTAAATGGCACTAAATCTCTAACTGAAATTGGTACCCAGTGCCCAGGGTTTGGCAAAGTTACACGTCAATATTACTTATAGCCAAGGGCAAGCAAGAAACTTGGCAAACTGGAGGCTGCTGCGTGGGGGTGGCAGTGTCGAAGGCTCCAGGTCACTGCTCTCTTTTCAAAGGAAAACTCAGACTAGCAAATCTGAAGGAGAGAAGTGCAAGGGTCCAGGCCCTAACAGCTGGACCCTATCTACTATGGCCCAGCAAGAAAGCCATTCCTCTTGGCAGAGCAGTGTGTCCCTCCAGGAACTCAAATGTAGCTTTCTCTAGCATTTAAACTGTGAAACAAATACTTTGAAATCGTTATCCCTCCAGAAAAAACTCAGAGGAGCAAGTTGCTCACAAATAGCCCAGAAGGAAACCCCTGGGTAATTTTTCTGAAACCATCTTGTCAAGGGTTAAATTGTGTCCCCCCCACGCCTCCACCCCACCGCAAATTCCTGTGTTGAAGACCTAACCCCTAGTACTTCAGAATGTGACTGTATTTGGAGATAGGGCCTTGAAAGAGTTGATTAAGGTAAAAGGAGGCCATCGGGGTAAGCTCTAATCTGATATGACTGGTTGACCTCATAAGAAGAGATTTTGGGTACAGAGGAAAGACCATGTGAAGACACAAGGAGAGGACAGTCATCTGCAAACCACGGAAAGGGGACTGAGAAAAACCAAGCTGGCCGACGTCTTCATCTCAAACTCCCAGCCTCCAGAACTGTGAGACAATCATTTCTGAGGCTGAAGCCCCCCAGTCTGTGGACTTCATTGTGGCGGCCCTAAAAAGCAAACAATCTTATCTATAGGAACAGCAGCCACTGTTCCTTCTCAGTATTCAAGGGTATTTGGTAGTAACAGTGATCATTTTCCCTCTCTGTGGAAAAAGCCTCAGGATTGGAAGGGACTTTTGTGATTTGAAAGCAATGTATATATTTAAACATATCATTTGAACCAACAGAATCAATCAATCGAAATACCACAGCAGTTTGAATGAACGCAAATATGGTATTTGAAATTAGGGGTTATAGGTGATCTTACAGTCTCATTTCTCATTCTTCATCCAGTTTATCTTGCTTGGGTTGACCAATGACAAGAAATCCCGTTTTTTGTTTGTTTGTTTGTTTGTTTGTAGAGATGGGGTTTTCACCATGTTGCCAGGGCCAGTCTGGAACTCCTAGGTTCAAGTGATCCTTCCACCTAGGCCTCCCAAAGTGCTGGGATTACAGGCATGAGCCACTTCTCCTGGCCTCCTGATTTTCACAGTTAAGTGCTTGCAAATGGTCATATCTTAAACATCCATTTTGTAATTCCAAATGCTCTTAATAAAATTTACCTCAAAGTTTAAAAGATAGAAGCAACTCCTTTTCTAGTTGAAATTCTAACAATATCTAACAACTACTTGCATTTTTTATTACAAATTCAGGAGACATCCAAACTAACATAACATAAAAAATGACAAATCAACTCCAAACAGTCTGGCCGGGCATTAAACTGAGTTCAGCAAATGTATACTGTAATACCACAGTTTCTTGTACAGTTTCACTTGTGTGGATGTGTATTTAATATTTTAAAAATCAGACTTTAAAATTCAATTCAGACCATTTTTAAAAGACAGTGTGGAGTCACGAACTTGGGAAAGTATTTATAAGCCATCTAGTCCCATCCCCCTGCCTGAATCCCTCTCCGTTTACAGTGTTCATCAGTTCTGTGAGCAGTTCATCTGTATCGCTGAAGAAAATGCTGACTAGTACAGGTATTAAATCAAAATAAAAGCTCACCAGGACTTCACCTTTTTTATTTCTAAAAGTTGCAGGAGACTTTTTTGGGGAAATTGGGACAATGTATCAATTTGAGTCAAACTCTCACTTTATGAGTCAAATTCTTGACTTCATAAACACAATCATGCACCGCTTAACAATGGGGATATGTTCTAAGAAATGGATCATTAGGGCCGGGCGTGGTGGCTCATGCCTGTAATCCCAGCACTTTGGGAAGCTGAGGCGGGCAGATCAGGAGGTCAAGAGATTGAGACCATCCTGGTCAACACGGAAACCCTGTCTCTACTAAAAATACAAAAACAAAATTAGCCAGGAAATGGTGGTGGGCACGGGCGACAGAGCAAGGCTCTGTCTCAAAAAAAAAAAAAAAAAAAAAAGAAAGAAAGAAAGAAAGAAAGAAAAGAAAAGAAATGGATCATTAGGTGATTGCATCATTGTGCTAACTTCACAGAGTGGACTTTCACAGACCTAGATGGTAGAGCCTGCTCCTAGGCTATAAACCTACATAGTATGTTATTGTACTGAAGACTGTAGACAATTGTAATGCTATGGTATTTAAACATAGAAAAAGTACAGTACAAATACAGTATGCAATGTAAAATATGGTACATCTGTGTAGGGTACTTGCCATGAATGGATCTTGCAGGACTGGAGATTGCTCTGAGTGAGTGGTGAGTGGTGAAAGAATATGAATGTCCAGGACATGACTTACACTACTGTAGATTTTATAAACACTGTGCACTTAGGCTACACTAAATTAAACGTTTTTTCTTTCTTCACTAATAAATTACCCTTAGCTTACTGTAACATTTTAACTTTATAAACTTTTAAATTTTTTAATCTTTTTGACTTTCGTAATAACATAGCTTAAAACTCAAACACAGTATAACCGTATAAAATATTTTCTTTCTTTATGTCCTTACTTTATAAGTTTTGCTATTGTTAAATATATTTCTTTTTTACTTTTTAAATTTTTTTGTTAAACACAGAGACACACACACATTATCCTAGGCTTACATGGGATCAGGATCATGAAGATGTCACCAGTCAACAGGAATTTTCCACTTCCACTATAATCTTCTGGGAATACCGTCATATACACAATCTGTCATTGACCAAATATTACTCAGTGCTTGACTGTCTTCTCCAGAGACTGACTTTTTCAATCAATCTCCTAGAGGAAAGAATGGCGGGTCAGTAACAACCTGCAGTTACCTGTTGGGGTCTACAATAAACATGTAGAGCAAACACTGAATCTAGCTTAAATACACAACTTGGTTACCACAGTAATCGTTTTAAAAAGCATAATAGATGTTTTCCTAACCAACTTCCACTCAAGGGACCTACCAAAGTGTCCACATTCCCTTTGTAAACAAGCTGAGGGATGCCCATGGTGCAATGAGTACACTTGGCTTGATCAGCTGTGAGCAGGGCATCATGTGCTTACCAGAGAGTCAACTGTGTCTGTCCTTAAACTGTTTATGTCAGTTGCACATATTACCATGATCTCCTAAAATGTGATTATCAACTGTTGAAATAGAAGCATGAGCAGAAAGATAAACTGTTTCTAAGAAAATGAAGATGGATACTTGAAAAGCTTCTTAAAAAGCAAGTTGTTTAAGAAATTGCTGTCAAAATAAGTGTGGTTAAGACAATTATAAAAGAGTGAAAAGTCATAAAAATATAGTATCCTGCAATCAGTTTGCTTTGCAAACATCCCTGCTCCACTTTGAAGAGATAAACACTAAGACAAATACATATGTTCACAGACACATGATGATATTAAATATCAGTATACTTATGAAAAATCATAACCTAGGGAACCCAAGCCAAGCTGGTTAAGAAAGCATCTAGTCTACAATGCAGTCTGGGTGAATGAAATACAACTACTCTGAGTAGCATTACTGAACAGAATTATTTTTTATCATCAAATTTTGGAGTCTAACTGCAAAGACTTTGGATTGTAACCCAAGTCCCACCCTCCAAAAGCAGCAAAACTTCTCAGCTTCCCTGAGCCATCTCTTCTGTATCTATAACTTAGCTATGGGCCTCAGCCACAGCCACTGTCAGTGTTAATCATCATTGCTTTTGTTCTAGCACAACCTCTACCACCAAGCGGACACTAAAAGTCCACCATCAAGTGAGGGAGAGAGGAGGGACATGAAGTATTTTGCTATCTAAAATGAGTCCTCAAATTAAAACTTTAAAAGATCGGGAATCACTTTGAAAAGGAAAAAACAAAACAAAACAAAAAAAACCTACCCATAAAACAACAAAATAATCTGAAGTCACAGAGGCTGCCCACCAAGAAAGGAAGAAAGGAGCCCTGAGACCGCTGGCAGTGAAGACCAAGGCCTAATGTCACCCAAATACTGGCTTTTTCCCATTCAAGAAACAGAAACTGCTAAAAAACAACAACAACAACAACAACAACAACAACAACAACAAAAACCAAAAACAGATTGAATTTGCTTAATAGAAAATACCTATAGAGAAGTGTTTTTTTAACAGGATATTGAATAGATATTTTTTAAAAAACAACCACCCACCTGAGACCTGCCACTTTTAGCATAAGCTGAGAAAGACAAAGTACCAGTTTTATTCTCCAGTTTTTGGGTGAGCAAACACGACTTCAGATCTGTAGAACGTTCAAAGCATGCACAACCTTAAATGTGGCAATGGGAACAACCTTCTGTCGCTTAAGCACTGCATTTCAGGAGTCTACAGCAGCCTCTAGGTAAAACAATTTAAGGCCCAGCTTAACAGCTTAATCAGGTAACAGCTGAACCAGAATAGAATTAGGAAACAAGGCCTCACTGGAAACAAACAACAAATCAATATTAGTTGGGGAATTGTAGTCAATAAAGAAAATCCAGGTTTTCCTTTTTTTCTTTCTTTTCTTTTTTTTTTTTTAAGACAGGGTCTCGCTCTGTGCCCAGGCTGGAGTGCAGTGGCACCATCTCAGCTCACTGCAACCTTCGCCTCCCAGGCTCAAGCTAACCTCCCTCCCACGTCAGCCTCCTGAGTAGCTGGGACTACGGGTGTAGTAGCTGGGACTAGAGTGTGCACCACCACCCTTGGGTAATTTTTGTATTTTTTGTAGAGATGGGATTTCACTATGTTGCCCAGGCTAGTCTTGAACTCCTGGGCTCAAGGGATCCACCCACCTCAGCCTCCCAAAGTTGGGATTACAGGTGTGAGCTAATGCGCCCGGCCAACCCAGGCTTTCTTTATTCAAGACTCTGCAAGAAGGATTCCACACTTCTCTTTATAATGAAATGTTTACTCTGAGCATACCTCTCCAGGGTTTTCCCAGCCACTTGAGTTCAGTAATTTGGCTGCTGTCAATCAAGATGTTACATAAGAATTTTGGCCTGTGTACACTCATGAGAAAGAGGGTGAGGAAGCTTCTAAGATTCCTAAATATTTGATGAGGACTAACAGCCTGTCAGGTAAAGCAGGACATTTTGGTGGTATTTCCTGAATGTTATGATATGAGAAGTCATCAGTGTGAAATTCTACCCAGCTATAAATTACCACACACAAACCAGGATGTCCATGATGAGCAAATAGAAGTTCAGTGAAATGCATCATTTAATTTGTTACTGACAGAGACTGTTATTAGGGAATTCTGGGATAAAATCCTTTGTAAGGTAGAGTAGTTTTTTTTTTTTCTTTCTTAGAGAGACACGGTCTCACTCTGTCACTGAGGCTGGAGAACAATGGCATGATCACGGTTCACCTCAACCTTGAATTCCTGGGCTCAAGAGATCCTCTCACCTCAGCCTTCCCAGTAGCTGGGATTACAGGCACACACTACCCCACTCAGCTAATTTTTAATTTTTTTGTAGCAATAGGGTCTTGCTATGTCGCCCAAGCTGGGGAAGGCCATTTTGAAATTAAAATGACACATACTTTGCTGCTTATAAGCTTAGCATTTGTATACCAGATTCTTTCACTGTGAGGAGCCTTGTGTGGGAGCCTGCCATGTTCCTGTCTGAGTATTTTGGATTATAAGCCTCAGTGTAGGGCCCAGCTTGGACCTCCCCCTCTTCAGCCATGTGTGTGCAATGCAGGAGGGAGGATGCTGACTTTTAGCCTCAATTGTCACTATGCCATTACATTCCTTCCTCTTACACTCCAACCTCCCATCCACCTGACTTGGTCCTCTTTTCTCATCCCTGACCGGATGCTGAGGTCTCACACACCTGCAGAGCCAAGCAGACAGAGAACAAATTCCTGTGCTCTCAGGTCTGTTAGCAAGCTTCACATACTCCCTCATCCCACACATCATCCTGGAAATATCCGCTGAATGTGTATGTCCTTGAGACGGTGAGCCCCCTGACCACAGGGTGGGGTCTTCCTGTGCCCGTGCCTCTGACCTCATCAGGTAGTGAGCACAAAGTAGCTGCTCAATGTTGAAATGAATGTATGTGAACCACTCCTGATAGAAATAGTCACCTAAAGTCCCCACAGCAAGCCCTGGTTCTATTTGTCATTGATGCTGAAGAGCATATGTGACCTTGCCAGATGCCCCATCTGCAGAGGGCAGACCGTGGCCTCATACTCCATCTGCTATGGATCTAAGACCTCACACCCAGGGCACAGCTGTGGCCAAGGGGAAGGGTGAGGTGAACACCCTGCATCATGTTAAAACAATACAGAGGCAAGTGTGTCAGCCCCAGGATTTCTTATTATACGTGCCTCTGCACCTATCTCCTAGAAACCTCAGAGCATTTTAAACAAGCTACCTGCTGAATCTCACACTATCTACAATATAGGCAAGTCTTGTCAATTTTTACCTCTAAAAGCCTTCTCATCTCTGCCCACTTCCACATCTCCCCAGACATTATTGCCGTTAGCCTGAATCCTGCAACAGCTTCTTCACTCAACTCCCAGGACCCGCTCCATGCACGCCTCCTCCAGCACCCCCTAGCAGTCAGACTATCTGGTAAGAGGTCATTTCTTCAGCCTCTGCTTCTAACCTTCTGTGGCCTCCTTCTGCTGTTACAAGAGAAGTCTTACAGGCCCCACCTGATCTGGCCTGGCCTTGCTCTGCAGCCCCACCCACCCGCCACTCTAGAACTCTGGCCTTTCTGGAACCAGCACTCTCGGGGTCTCTGCACTTGCCAATTCCTCCATGGAGCATTCTTTTCCCTGGCTTGTTCCATGCCTGGCTTCTTCTCATCCATCAGCTTTCAGCTGAGGCCTTCTTTGACCCCCATCTAAATAGGTTTCTCTTTACTTCACCTCCATCACCCTCAGCATGCACCACTATCTGTGATGATTGATCTGTGTGTTGACCTGTTTTTCTCTCTGCCTAGAACAGAAGTTCCATGAGTGCAGGGACTCTGTCTTGTTCTTCACTTTATTATCAGAGCCTGATACAGAACCTGGTACTTAGTGAGAGCTCCAAACAGATCTGCTAATTGAATGAATGAATGGATGGATGGGTGAATGAGTGAATAAGGAATGGATAGCCCCTGGGAAAATCAACATCATCAAACTCCCAAAGAACCTTGAAATCAGACCCAAAATGGGCCCAGCTTCCTTGTAAAACAAAAGTCACACCTTTCCCTTTAGTGAAAGAAACCCTAAGTTCTGCTTACATTGGAAGTTCCCTGCACTCACACTGTCTTCTTCTCTTACAAATCCACAACACTCTTGTTATTGACCATCTTTCTATTTAGAAACAACTTAGAGTTCCTTGGCGCAGAAAACTGGAACTTGATCTTGGAGTCAGGCCCAAGGTCACAGACTCACACTTGAGGGGCTTGGTGGAGGAGCCCTGACACCCTCTGGATTGGCCTACCTCTGGCCCCAAGCCCCATCCTTTAGAGGAACAAAAATGGGAAAAAACAGAGGCCAGGACACAATCTCAGTGTTATAGGGAAGCCCTACTTCTCCCCCAAGACCCTGACACCTGGCCAGCCAAAGGCAGGGAGGAAATGTGGGTGGGCTGGGAGTGAGAGGCAGCGGAAGGGGATGGAGTTTGGGAAAAGAAATGACTAATCCGGCCTAATCCCTCTGCTTTGAAAGCAGACAAACTTCAAATCCTGACTCCAATATCTACATTTCTGAAGGCCACACAGATGTTATTTAACCTCTCAGAGCCTCAGTTTCCACAAGTGTCAAAATGGATTTCACAATTTCTACTTTAAGAGGACTGCTGGGCATTCTGTCCCCAAATGTAATGTCTGGCTGCATCCACCCACCCTTCAACCTCCCAGGGTGAGCCTATTGTTCATATGAGAAAAATACAACCATGCATCAATCACTCCCTGTGACTTGCCCCAAAACTCTGGGTTTACTAGACTGTTTTGAGGCTGGGCCACACAAACTAATCTACATTGACTTAAGTTTGGTAAGTAACAGGACCAAGCTGATCCCTGAAATAAGCTTATAAATGCACACAGCAGATATTCAATACATATTTTTCAATGAGTGAATCCAATGACAAGATGGATTATGTTTATATTGATCCTACTAATCAAGTCTAATAAAGCAAAATCTCTTTTTTCACTATCAGTGTGTGGCACTAATCCACCTTGTGCTTTGATACCACAGACATGTGGCAAGAAAACTGATTTAAGCCATTATAGGGCTGAAGACTTTGACACTCAAGTTCTCTTCTTCTGTAGGCCACAGGGAAAATGAGCAACTGGGATGTTAAATGTTCTTATTTATTTTGGAGATTATTTTTCAGCTCCCTGAGGCTTTATACTTTCAATAACCAAAGAGACTCTCAAAACAGAACAACTTCCCAGTAAAAAATAAGTAAAAATGAAAAATTAACCAATTTTCAATCCAGATATGGACTGTCTCCAAATTTTGCAAGCATATTTAGCAGAAACATTCCCCTGTAATCTTGCTCCATAAATACTGAACAAGGAAGAGTATTGCCTCAGACTGATATTTGGCAAAATAATCTAATGAAATCTGTCAGTTCTGTGCTACCAGCATGACATCCCTGAAGGCTCCTGGTGACTGTATGATTATCAATTAATGCTGTCCTACCTCATGCCTCACTTGCAAAACAGCTTCTTATAGCTCAGACATGCTGTAAGAAGGTTAAGAGAAGACTCTAACCCTCATCCCATACAGCTACCCTTCAGCCTAAGAAAACACACCTACTAAAGCACATTCACAGAAAAATCAAGAGCCAGCTATTCCCTTTGCAAAGGAACTGCCTAAGGGTATCTTTAAAATCCCTTTACAATGGGTTTAATTTAAGAAACTGTGACTGGCTCACAATTTAACAAGTGCCCTTGATGAGGCAGAGGATGGGTGTCTAACCAAGAGGCAGGTTAAAGGTGTTGTGCTTACAAAACACAGCAAGCTTGCAAAGGGCATAGGTCTAAGGTCAGAAGGTCTGGGTCCCAGTCCCAGTTGAGTCACTAATGAGCTGCATGATAGAGTCATGTCATTTAACTTATTTGATTTCAGTTTCCTCAGCCAGAGATGAAGAATCATTAATAAAAGCCAGTGTTACCTCCATCCCAGACTTACTAGGAAAATCAAATAAATGGGAAAACTGTTAGAAAGCACGAAGGCATACCCAAAAGTTAGGAAACTCTTTTATTACAGGTATGCATGGATGTAAATCAAAGCCACCCAGAAAATCACCGGCACCCATTCTTGCTCATACTAAATGTATTTCCTCTTACTAATATGGGAACAATTGGAATGGGAGAGATTTCTGTGAATCAGGACGAACACACAGCTCTTGGAGAATGGGTGCTGCTATCATTGAGGACACATCTACTCTGTGACAGCTTTTGATACCCTAGGACAGTCATACAGGCAATGCACTCACCCTGCTCCGTAGGGGATCAGGCCCTGATCCATTAGTTCATGTTTACCAAACATTAACAATGTGCTAGGAGTGTCTGGAATACTGAATCCATTGTGACCAGGCAAAGAGAACCACCAACCCCCAACACATTTGGCCAAGAGTGAGAATGTGATGGTGCAGGTCACCTTCCCAGTCACTTACAGGTGGGTTTGGGTAAGCTTTTCCTGCACTCTTGCCTGATGACAATAGTTCAATGTCTTCAGCAAATCATCATCTCTCTAGGAAACCCAAAGAAGAAAAAAACAGGACAACCCCAGCACCTTCACAATGGACAAGAGTCATGAGGGCTCCTGCTCAGTGGGCTGCAGGGTGGAGCCAGCGCTGAGGCCAGCCATCTCTGCTCACTCTCCCGTTCTCTACCCTTCACATTCATATGTCCTAGAAGATGAATAAGCTCCTCAAGCCTTGGCCAGAAAGAATATCACAAGGTTGAATAGCTAGAAGGATAATCAAAACAATCAAAGGGGAAAATAAAAAGGACAATTGTACCTTGGTATCTGCAGAGACTGATTCCAGGAGTCCCAGTGATACCAAAATCCACGATGCTCAAGTCCCTGACATAAAATGGCATATTATTTATATATAACCTATGCACATCCTCCAGTATATTTTAATTCATCTTTAGATTACTTAGAATGCCTAATACAATGTAAATGCTATATAAATAGTTGCCATACTGGATTGTTTAGGGAATGACAAGAAAAAACTCAACATGTTCAGTATAGATGCAACCTTTTTTTTTCCCTGAATATTTTCCATCTACAGTTGGTTGAATCCATGGATGTGGAACCCACAGGTATGGAGGGCCGACTGACTGTACCTGCAAAGTTCTGCATGAATTCACTAACCCTGCCAAGGGAAGGGGCTTCCAAGAGACAGAGGGACAGCTGATTGCCTAACACCTAGTACAATGGTTCTCAAACTTTAGTGTGCATCAGAACCGCCTGGAGGGTGTGTTAAAACACAGAAACAAAGTTTCTGAGTGAGTAGCTAATGTTGCTCATCCCCTGGGCCGGGGGGCGGGGGGACGGACGACACTTTAGAAACCACTGACATAATAAATGGGCAGGGGCTGCCTAGCTGGTCAGTCCCACTGGACCAACTTTTGATCCAAATCCATCACCTCCCTCCCAAATTGAGCCACTAGAAAACATAATAGGAATTAAGCAGCTGTGTCCTTTCCTGCCTCTCCCCTCCTCATTTCCCATTCACATGCCCATGCTGCTATGGATAAAGAAAACAATTATCAAGCCATTCTTTATAACTGTCTCCCAGGGCCCGAGTTCAGCTCTCACCTGTGCACAAGAAGACTCTGCAAAAGGAGTGAGTTAGGCTGCAAAAGAGAGGACACAGCACTGCAGGCAGAGCATTCAAGGGCTCCCCAGTCCAGTTCCCTGACCCAGTGAGGAGTCCCTCTCTCAGTGACGAGAGCATGCCACTGGGTCAGTGCCAAGGAAACGTTGTGACCTGCTTTTCTCCTAATTTTCCTGGTGATCTGCCATCATTCACTGTGATTTCCCGCTGAGAGTTCACTTCGTGTCACCAAACTGCCGCCCCCGCCACCAGCCTCACCAACAACTCAGTGCAAAGGAAATCAACGAATAGCCACAAACACTGCACCCCTGGTGGGTGGCGGGGCAAAACGCCTCAAGTCCAGGATCACAGCTCTTATGACCTGGAAGGGACCATCACAAATATTTCTTTCCTTCCCACACCTGATTACATTATACAGTGTGCTATTTTACTAACAGCAGGAGTTACTGCCAAAATAATATTGTTTTTGTTTTATGACGAGGCTAACAGAAATTCCTACAGAGAGCAGTATTGTGAATAATGTAAATGCTCTGTGGTAATGGCCTATCCTACTAGACTCTTTTCTTTGCTTTAGATGTGGAAAATCTGGCCAATTTTCACACACACGTCAGCTTGCTTTTTTCTGGCTGTGGGACAGAAAAGGTTACACACATTTTGGGCCACAGTTGTAGGGCTGAAAACCAACTCCAGGTTAAATAAGGAAAAAGAATGGAAAGTGATTCATTCATAGCATTTTGGTAAACATAGACACTTGTATGTGTTTGCAAATATTCGGCCTTTAAGATGATCTTGTGTGCACAAATAGGCATATTTGATGGAACAAATATGATTTTCCCTCCCATTAATAAACAAAATCCAATGAACTCTTTCTCACATGCAAAACTGCACCAGTTCCCATGCTCTGAGTGCCTGACTTGGTGTAGACCCAGCATCCTCCAAATCAGTAACAAAAACACAACCTCCGCTTACCCCAAAATTATGAATCAGTCAGATATCTCATGCTCAAGACATGGTCCACAAGCCCAGCTGTATTCAGAAAATTCTGGAGCAGAAGGACAGTCCATTCTCAGGTGACAATATTGGTTGAGGCTTCAAGAACATTGATTAAAAACTCTTGCACCCTCCCTACTCACAAAAGAATCCACTCATTTGCATCCATAGATGAGGCCACGCACAAGTCGCCTTCACACCCAACACCCATGGTCGTCCCCGTCCTCACCTGTTTTCCAGGAGTGTCATGCACACCACCTCTCGCACCCCGGGGTTGTTGGCCTTCTCCACAGAACAGCCCTGCAAGTTCCAGGTGGCCAGCCTCAGCACAGGCCTCCCATCCCTTGTGCCTCCAAAGGCCTCCACGGAGGGCCGAGTGGAGATAATCTGGGTGGGCCCCCCTGGCGGCAGGTCCAGGTCCTCACTCTGCAGGCTCAGGGAGGTGGGGCTCGGGTGAGGCTTGGCGATGAAGGTCAGTCCCCCGTTCGTGTGGGTGGATGGGGGCCTGGACCTCTCAGCAAACACCTGGTGCCGTATCCTGTCCAGGAAGGCGGCATTGATACCATCCATCCTCACTAGGTCCTCAACACTGCGAAAGGGCCCATGCTCACGGCGGAAGTCCACGATGCTGAGGGCCATTTTCTCCGAGAGGCCTCGCACGCTCATGAGCTGGGCCGGGGTGGCTGTGTTGATGTTAACACGTGGGGTGAGAGGCACAGCTGTGGACAGGTGGTGAGGCTGCTGTTCCGCTAGCAGGTCCCGCCGCAGGGAACTGGGAGAGTGCTGCGTGGAGCTGCCCTTGCTGCTCACACAGATCTCAAACTTGACCTGCTCCAGCTTGGTGGCGCCTACACCACTGACCAATGCCAGGTCCTCCACCTTCTTGAAGCCACCGATATACTCTCGGTACTCCACGATGCTGCGTGCCACAGCACGCGTCACCCCAGGCAGGGTCATCAGCTCCTCCTCCGTGGCAGTGTTGATGTTGAGCCGTTCCTGATTCACCAGGATGTTGCTGAAGTTACATGCTGCGCTGAACTTGCGGTTATGGGACAAGTCCGAGGGGTCCCTGGGGATGGAGCGGTGGCAGCCCAGGGTGCTCCCCATGGTCCGCCAGGATCAGGATCCCAGGAAGGCCTTACCACTGCAGAAGAGCTCTCTGGCTAGGGAGGAAGCCCAGTAGGCCGTACAAGCACAGAAAAACGGAAGGTGCAGGATTCAGGGACTGAAGAGGTTACTATAGACAAACACCGAATCTTCCATGCCTGGCGTGTCCAAAATTACCTTTCACTTGGCCGCCTAGAAAATAAATTAATAAACATAGAAACCCATTGAATTAGGCAATTTGCATTAGCACCCCCTACCTAGTGCTGGAGTTAGTAACCAGGAGTCAGGGACTGGTGGCTGCCCATGAACCCCTAAAAACGTAGGCACAGTGAGGCTGGGCCCATGTGGATTCTCCTCTGGGGACGTCCAGGTTTTATCACACTGAGCCCAAAAAGGCTATAGGCCGCTTCTCTTGGGAAAAGACCTATCCCCATCAACTTCACACCTCTTCTCCAGGCCTCTCTCAACCCCGACACTTGGGTCACCCACACTCGGGCTCACACAGAAGGGGGGGGCACCCCACCTCCCCCACGCTCCGCATCTGACACAGCGCTACCTGCAACCTGGGAAGTCCGTGCTCCCCGGCGCCAGCACTGAGAAGGTGCTTATCGACCCCCCCCACCCGACCTGCCGCGGTCCCCGCGCCCCACCTCTCGGCTGCTCCGCGGGGCGCCGGTTCCTCTTCCACCTGCGGCTCGGAAGCCTAAGCCCAGCCCGGGACAGCGCGGGCCCCCGGCCTCCAGCCTAAGCGCCAGCGCTGGTGTGGGTCACTGGCCAAGCCCTGGAAGCCGCCTACGCCGCCTCGGTCTGCGTGTCCCGGCTCTTTCTATGGGAGAAACTCAGCATCGCTCTCCCAGAGTGAATAGAAGCCGCAGGGCTGCTCGGAGGCGGCGGCAGCGGCGGCGAAATCCGCCGCCGAAGCTGCACCAGGACTTGCGGCGGCGCCGCAGTTGCGTTTATCCCGGCAAAAAGTCCTGCGCCCAACTCGGGCGCGGGATCCGCCAGAGCCAGTCCAGACGCAGCACCAGCCGCACGGCTCCCGCTCCCAGTCGGTGTCAAAGCCAAAATCCTGGCCGTGCCGCTCGCGCCTCCGCAGGAACCACGGCCACGCCTCCTCCGCGCGGCAACTCCTCCCCGGGACTCCCGAGGGCACGCGGGGGCGGGGCCCGGATGGGGGGCGGGGCCTGGCACCAGTGGGTGGAGAGAGGAACCCGAGAGCGCAAGGGCGGGCCTGGAGTGCGAGAGGCGGGGCCATGGAGGAAGGGGCGGAACCAAGGCGCAAGAGGGTGGAGAGCGAACCTGAGAGCGCGAGGGGCGGCCCTGGCGTGCGAGAGGCGGAGCCATGGTTGTGGGGGCGTGGCCTGGCACAAATGGGTGGATTGCTGAACCCGGGGAGCGCGTGGGGCGGGCCTGGAGTGCGAGAGGTGGGGTCATAGAGTGTGGGAGCGCGGCCGGGGCGCGAGGGGGTGGGAAACGCGCGGGCGGGACCGTGAGCACCGGGGTAGGCCCCGGGAGCGCAGAGGCGGGACTTAGGGGCTTAAGGGGCGGAGCCGTCGCCGTGCCGGCGAGGGCGGGTCACAGGGAGGCTGTCCTAAGTCAGCTGCACCCGGACCATGGTTGCCGCCGGAGGCCTAGGTCTGGTTATGCCTGGTAGAGGCTGTTTAGGATTGTCCGAGGCGAGATCTGCCCAGCTGCTTTTCGTCTATCTTTGAGGTGTGGGGATGAAGGCCGGGGCAATCCCTGAGAGGGCATCCTTGTAGGTCCAGCGTCTCACGGAGTTTTGCAGAACGTTCCAGAGCAGACTGAATGGGATGGTCTTAATTTCTGTCCCCACTTTCGGCCTTTTCTTTTCTTCCACCAGTATATTACCTTTGCTCCGCTCAGAGAGATGTCCTCTAATAACGCCAGCGACTCATTGTGCTCCTAGCAGAGGGCACGCACCACCCTCCTGTGTGTTCGCATAGGTCAAATACAGGTTTGCTCCTTTGCACATTTAGCGCTGTGAGTATACAAGGGTAAGTTTCTGTAATTATTAAGTCTAATCATTACGAAGGAAGGAAATGGGGGCTGCTTCCCAAACCCAGAAGAGTTTTTGGATCACACTGCTAAACGACAATTTCGTTAAAGATTAAAGAGCCAGCTGCATTATAGTGGATACCCAGAGCTAGACTCTTCGATTAAGCAAATCATGCAGTGATATCGTTGAATACTTTGACCCTGGCCATTTAGTGTTCTCTGAAGTTTCATCCCCAGCCAATGTGACCAGTGCATCTGGTTTCAATTCCAAAGACTGGGTCAGCAAAAATAGTACCTCTCACAGGCGGAAGGTATTTCGGATGTAAAATGAGAAGCAGCCCAGGTTTGGAAAATGCTACTGCCTTTCTGAGGCACATTCCCCTGCTATGTATATTAGTCAGGAAAACCAAGTAAAACTACCTTAGACCAAAAATAATAATAATAATAAAGAGGGGGGTATTTCTTGGTTCCTTGTTGAAAAGTTAAGGTAAGTAATCTTACCTCAGGTCTGGTTGCATCCGACCCAGGTGATGATGGGGTCATCAGGGCATGGCAGGACTGCCTCCATCTCTGGCTCCACGGTCCTCTTTATTGGCTTTATTTTTAGGCAAGCTATTTGCACTTGACCGCAAAAATGCCTTCCTACCTACCATCCTCTCCCACCCAAACAATGGGCTACATTATGCCACGCACTGAAATCCTGGTGCTGTAAGGAAAAAAATTGTTTAAGACAAGCAGGAAAACTTTTTGAAAGAAGCGACAACTCTTCATTGAGCAGAATACAGAAAACTCTTCGTTGAGCAGAATGCCTTGATGGGCAATGTGGCTGTGGAAGAACAGCTGTGGAGCGTGGCCACTTGGGCTAGAAGCAGAGAAAACATATATTTTATCATCCAAACCAGGACACTTTTTAGGTGAAGAGAGGACACTATCAATAATATCCTAGAACAACAGAAATAATCTGGTTTTATTCCCTATAAACCTAGCAAATGCTTCCCTTGGTATAAATGAAACCAAGTGTTGGCTAAAATGCACCAAAGTGCATTTAAAAACACACATACATACACCCCACAAAAACATGCAATGAGATGGCTAACTTTAAAATGACTCAGTGTATCCAATGTTGGTGAGGACACAGAGCAACTGAAATGGTCATACATTGCTGGTGGAGGTGTAAGATGTCACAACTGCTTTGGAAATCAGTTTGGAAGTTTCCTAACAATTTAAGCATATACCTACCATATGACTCAACCAATCTACTTATAGGTATTTGTCAAAGAAAAGGAAAGCATGAAACCCAAAACTTGAATGTGTCCATACAATGGAATGGTACTGAGCAATAAAGACAAACTATTACACAACATTGAAAAGTCTCAAAAATCGTTATACTGAGTGAAAGAAATAAGGCAAAAAAGAACATACTGTATGATTCTATTTATATAAAACACCAGAAAATACAAACTGACGTACATATAGAGAAGGCAGATCAGTGGTTGCCTGGGGATGATGGGGAGGGAGAAATGGATTTTAAAGAGCACCAAGAAACTTTGGGGGCTGATGGCAATGCACTTTGAGAGGTGGTAGTTTCATGGGCATATGAATGTCAAAACTGACAAAACCGTATACTTTAAATATGTACATTTTGGTGTACTTCAGTGACAACTCAACCGCTTTGGAAAAATCTTCAAAAAATGAAAAAAAATGTTCTCTGAACTTAAAAAAACATAGGCTTTGTTTTTGGGGAGAGTGGGGTAGGTGAGCCTGGGTGGAGATGAAAAGGCTGGGGCGGGGGCGATGAAGGAGTCCAAGAAGAAGTTGAGCAGACAGCTAACAGAAGAGAACATTCCCCAGCTTGGCTTGGGGGCTCAGGAAAGTGGGCAACAGAGGCCTTTAAACTTATGTCTAACAGTCTATTTTATCTGCTGTGCTATTTCATGATGCAATCCTCCCACCCCTACCCCATGTACAGACACTAAATCTTTGTAAGATATGTATTGTAATGGCTTTCAATAAGTTATGTTTAGGAGAGAGAAAGTAAGGGAGCTGAATCTTTCTGGGTAAATTAAAGACAGAGAAAAAGGGCAGCTAAAATACAAAAGATGGGTGGGAGAAAGATCCAGGATTCAGTGGAAGCAGAAAATCAGAATAGGAGGAGACCCAGGGAAATATCTGACTTTCAAGAATCCTCACTGAGATTGGGAAGCTGGCTAGGGTCCCATTCTACAAGGAATGGGGGTTTTATTTGCATTTTATTATTTAGGGCTCTAGCTGACAACCCAGTTACATGATGATGTCAAAGGGCAGAGGTTACATCATTCCAGCCAAATACCACATCCTGTGGCCACTGCCCCTTACGACATAGTTCTCACCTGGGGCCTGGTCAGAGAGGACCAAGCTCATTGGTCTTTTGCTTTTTAGTTAGCAGTTTTAAAGTAAATGGTGATTCAGGGGAAGGGAGAGGTGGCAGACAGCAAGAAGGGAAAGCATTTGTCAGTCTTCAATTTCAGCACCCATGATGCTAGGCACTGGAGGTACAGTGAGGAGCACATTCCTGACTCTTCTATTCCCAGAGCTGATGGGGCAGCAGAACTGCAGACACTAAATCAGTAAGACTAGTGCCCATTGAAATAGGAGAGAGGAAGAGATTATGGACGTGAATCACAAGTAATTTCTGCTAGGGGACTTCCTGGGAAGTGAGGGTCAAAATGAGATTTGAAAGCTGAATAGGGAAATGTTGCCCCAACCCATAAGCCCTCAGTCCTGGCAAAGCAAGCCCCGTTTCCCCAATCAATGAGCTTCAGTCCATCTATTGACTTGGCACCAACTTGTGTGCAGTGGCCAAGCTGGATGCTGTCCTAAATTATATCAATGTGACAAGGCAACGTCTCCTTTAGTGTGACCTTGACAGTGGATTTGTCCCTCTTTATCAGAGTAGGCTCCCTGTGTTCCCAAACTCAGGAAACTCCAGGCATTGGCAGCCCATTTGCACATTCTACATCAGATCCTGCCTCACCAAGAGTTGTGGCAGAGGATGGCCAGACAGACACCATGGATAGACACCATGGAGAGGGGCAATGAACAAACCTTCATCTTCTACACACAGACATGGAATTCTGCTTTCTCTTCTGCACCTGTGTATAGACACTCAGCCGGGAATCCCACCACCAGGAGCATTTTTGTATATTTCTCTAAAGGATTCCAGTGCTTTGCTGCATAACAGTGTGTGATAGACTGTACATGAGTGCCCAGTGGGTCCAGTCTCCCCTCATTCTCCTCCCTGTGTGACCGCTTTCTACATTCACTCCAGTCTTAGCCATGTGATTTGTGAGAGTAAGGCAAGCAGAGAAAAGCACTAGTCCATTCCTCCTGGTATATTCCCTCCTGGAACCCAGCTGCCATGCTATAGGGAAGTATTGACTCACCTGTTGTGACTGAGAGGCCACAGGAAGAAGAACTGAGACACCCCAGCCCTCAAATAGCACCAGGGCCTCACAGAGTGAGAGAATCCTCTAGGACATTGCAACCCAGCCTGGCCCCCAGCTGGATGCGCCCACAGGAGTGAACCCAGCAGAAACCACAAGTTGCTGAGCAACCACCCAGCTGAGCCCAGCCACCCACAGGACATGAGAGAGAATACACTTGGGTTGTTTTAAGATTTTACACAGTGGGGTGGTTGTCTCAGAGCAGTATTCATCATACAGGTGTGGCCCTCAGGCCTTGTTTCCCAGCAGGAAGAGCCATCACCACAGCTCCAGGGAAGGCCCCTTTATAGCCATTGACAGTTGTCCCACTCTCAGGATGCTCTTGCAGGTCTTGGTTTCCACTGAGGATAGTGTTTTTGTTATCATTTTTCAGGTGGGTCACAAGAGTGTTTTCAAGGGTTCAGGACCCTCCCCTTGGACAGTTCTAGACAATTGTCTTGTGACAGCTTAGTCATAGAACAGGGTTTTGTTTTTGTTTTTAACTATTGCATTTAAATATAATGAATTGGCATATATGTTTCTGTATCTGTTGATTGTGTTTGTTTATTTATATAGAACCATCTCCTCTTCCCAGTAGACACAGAAGACAAGGCAGAGAGGAGCACAGGAGGGAAGAAGAGCCCCTGGGGAAGAAGTCCAGTCTTTGCAGTTTCCCCCACTGTGGCAGAGGGGCCACCCTCCTCCCTTGTTCCTCAGGAGGCTCCTGGTCGACTTTTCAGGTCAGCACTTATCTTGGGGACAATACTTTTGAAGGCCAGGAAGGTATGGGATTTCCTCCTGATTTGATCCCACTGAGCGGAGTCTGGCAGCTTGCACACCTGCGTCCTCCACTGCATGAGGTCCTCTCAGCCAGGCAGACCATGCACAGCAGTGCATGTTTTCTGTTCCCATCCACCTGCAGCTGTTTGCCTCCAGCATGGCCAATCTCCTGCCCCATCTCCTTGGGCTCCCTGGAGCTCAGGACCTCCCTGTTGCATGGAAAGTGCCGGGAGCCAGCTTGACCTTCCCACACGCTTTCCCGTAGGTACAGTGTTCAGCCTTGCCCTACTACCCACCTCCTGAAGTTCTGCTGTCTGCACTCTGCTTTCAGACAACTGTCTTGTGACAGCTGTAGTCATAGAACAGGGTTTTGTTTTTGTTTTTAACTATTGCATTTAAATATAATGAATTGGCATATATGTTTCTGTATCTGTTGATTGTGTTTGTTTATTTCTATAGAACCATCTCCTCTTCCCAGTAAACACAGAAGACAAGACAGAGAGGAGCACAGGAGGGAAGAAGAGCCCCTGGGGAAGAAGTCTTTCAGCTTCTTCCATGCAGCATGTCTTTCATGCTGGTTCTTTCTGGCTGACCTGAAACACAGATGCCTGCAGAGGAAGGTGAAGAACCTCCCCATGGTCCCCAGCTAGCCCTGACTGTTTCCATAGGGAAAGGCTGGGTCATTCCCCAGGGCAATTTCTACTGATCCTGCACCTGTCCAGGCTGCCCAGTGTGCAGTTAGTTTCCTCTGTAAGAGACACCCTGGAGGAAGTTGATTCCATTTGGGGCTCCACCACTGCTGCTGGGGTATGGGTGGAGGGGAAGGCCACAGGGCCTCGCTAGGGGTGCCGTGCCGTGGGGGTACAGGCTAGGGAGGGGACTGGCAGGGAGGCTAGCTGTGTTGGTGGCTTCTGCCCTGCCTCCTGATCCTCCCCAGGCCTGTGATTTCTTTGTTGCTCCTTTGACTATTCACAACACAGAAATTTAAAATGGAAATGGTAGGCTCACTATACTTCTGCTGTGTTGTACCCCCACTGCAATTGCTCTCCATTGTATTTACCCACGGTAACACTTTTATATGTCTATGGAGTGTGAAAACTTTCTCTCAAGAAATTCTTCATCCTCCTGTACTCCAGCCTGGGTGAAATCCTGTGTTTAAAAAATGAAAGAAGGAAATTCCGCATCCTCAACACAAGCAAGAGAGGCCCCTAGAATCTAAAGATGAATGTAGAGCATGAGGAGGAAATGAATGTAGAGCATGAGGAGGAAAACAAGTGTCCAGCCACTCTCTGGCTATAAGGACCCTGAGCAGAATGAATTGATGGTGTCCATAGGTCATACCTGAAAAGAGATTCAGGATCCTTGCAGCACCGGAAGTATCATGAAGTACTGGCCACCTATCTGCTCCCAGGCTACAAGAGATCCAAGCTGGAGACTATAGCACAGTCCCAGAACCTCCCTCCCCACCTTCAGCTGATCCCACCACTAGCTGCACTCCTTCCCCATCCACAAAGCACATCACAGCATCTCAGGCAACAGATTGCTGGATCGGATGGTAACAACATGTTTTGTAAGAGTTTTGTGAGAAACTGCCAACTGTCTTCCAAAGTGGCTACACCATTTTGCATTTCCACCAGCAATTAATGAGAATTCCTGTTGCTCCATATTTGGTGGTGTCAGTGTTTGCAATTTTGGCCATTCTAATAAGTGTAAAGTGCTATGTTATTGTTGTTTTAATTTGCAATTCCCAGATGACATGTGATGTGGGACATCTTTTCATACGCTTAGTTGCCTTTTGTGTATCTTTTTTCGTTGAGGTGTCTGTCTGTTAAGGTAGTTTGCCCATTTTCAATCCGTTGTGCATTTTCTTTTTGTTAAGTTTTAAGAGTTGTTGGTATATTTGGAATAACAGTCCTTCATGAGGTATCTCTTTTGTACATCGTTTCTCCCTATGTCTTATCTCTCATTCTCTGGTCAGTGTCATTTGCTAACCAGCAGTTTTTAGTTTGAATAAAGTCCAGCTTATCAATGCTTTCTTTCATGGATTGTGCCTTTTGAGTCATATCTGGAAAGTCTTTGCCAAACCCAAAGTAGATTTTCTCCTGTGCTATCTTTTAAGAGTTTTATAGTTTTATGTTCTGTATTTTGGCCTATGAGCTATGATCTATTTTGAGTTTTTTATGAAAGGTATCAGTTTTGTGTGGAGATTCTTTTTTTTTTTTTTTTTTGATGTTCAGTTGTTCCAGCATGATTTGCTAAAAGACAGTCTTTTCTCCATCGTATTGTCCTGGATCTTTTGTCAAGATCAGTTGAGTATATTTATGTGGATCTATTTCTGGGCTCTCTATTCAGTTCTACTGACCTATTTGTCTGTTCTCATGACAATACCACACTCCCTTGATTACTGTAGCTTTATGGTAGGTCATGAAGTCAGACAGTATAGTCCTCCAACTTTTCTTTTTCTTCAATATTAAGTTGGCTACTCTGTCTTTTGCCTTTCCATATAAACATTAGAAGCAGTTCATTGATATCTGCAAAATAACTTGCTGGAATTTTAATTGGGATTGTGTTGAATCTATAGATAAAGTTTAGAAGAACTGGACAATACTGAGTCTTTCTATTCATGAACATGGAATGTCTCTCTGTTTGTTTAGTTCCTTTTTTCTTTCTTTTATCAGAGTTTTGTTTTTTCCTCATGTAGATCTTGTATGTATATTGTTAGATTTATACCTAAGTATTTCATTTTGTGGAATGCTAATGTAACTGGTATTGTGTTTTAAATTTCACATTTCACTTGTTCATTGCTGGCATGTAGGAAAGGGATTGAGCTTTATATATTAACCTCATGTCTTATAACTTTGCTTTAATTGCTTAGAAGTTCAAGGACTGTTTTTGGTCAATTGTTTTGGATTTTCTATATAAGAATTGTGTCATCTGGAAACAAAGTTTTTATTTCTTCCCTCCAAATCTGTATACCCTTTATTTCCTTTATTTATTTATTTTTTGTATTCGCTAAGACATCCAGTACAATGTTTAAAAGGAAAGGTGAGAGAGGACATCTTTGCTTTGTTCCTAATCTTAGCAGGAAAGCTTCTAGTTTCTCAAAATTAAATATAATATTATCTGTGGAGTTTCTGTAGATGTTCGATATCAAGTTGAAGAAGTCTTCCTCTATTCCTAGTTTGCTGACCGTTTTTATCATGAATGGATGTTGGATTTTGTCCAGTGCCTTTTTTGTATCTATTGGTATGATCGTGTGATTTTTCTTTTCTTTTCTTTCCTTTTTTTTAAGCTTGTTGATATAATAGACTACATCCATTGATTTTTTTTAATGTTGAATCAGCCTCGCATACCTAGGGTAAAGCCTGTTTGGTCATGTTAAGTTATTCTTTCTGTACATTGTTGGATTCAATTTGTTAATATTTAGTTGAGGATTTTTGCTTCTATATACTTGAGAGATATTCATTTGTAGTTTCCTTTTTTGTAATGTCTTTGACTGTCTTTTTTGTTTTTTTGTTTTTTTTGAGATGGAGTCTCACTCTGTCACCCAGGCTGGAGTGCAGTGATGCGATCTCGGCTCACTGCAAGCTCCGCCTCCTGGGTTCACACCATTCTCCTGCCTCAGCCTCCCAAGTAGCTGGGACTACAGGCACCCACCACCACACCCGGCTAATTTTCTGTATTTTCAGTAGAGACAGGGTTTCACCGTGTTAGCCGACTGGTTTTGTTTTAAGGTAATGCTGGTCTCATTCAATAAGTAAAGGAAGTATTAACTCGGCTTCCATATTCTAGAAGAAATTCTAGAGGATTGGTATAAATTTTTCCTTAGATGTTTGGTAGTATTCACCAGTGAATCTGCCTGGGCCTGATGCTTTCTGTTTGGGAAAGCTATTAATTATTGATACAATTTCTTAAATAGATACAGGCCTACTAAGATAGTCCATTGTATATATTTTTCAGGGTTTTTTTTTTTTTTT
>NW_016805767.1:649510-669950 GCF_001698545.2 Rhinopithecus bieti
TTGGGAAAGCTATTAATTATTGATACAATTTCTTAAATAGATACAGGCCTACTAAGATAGTCCATTGTATATATTTTTCAGGGTTTTTTTTTTTTTTTCCAAAATGAAGTTTTAAAACAGAATTAATCAATAAATTTCCATGATAATGAAATAACTAAAAAGAGTTTTGAACAAAATGTCCCCATTTAGGTTCCATTTGCCTGTTTGCAGGTGTTTCAACATATTTGCTGAGGGGTTGTACAAGCATTTCTGCTAATAGAAATGGAGAAACTTATTTCTTCTGGTCAGATACACAGATATTGAGGAAAAACAGTTTCTAATTATTCTTACATGCAAACCTAAATATGTTTTGGTTTTATAAAATGGCTTAGCATCAGCTCCTGAAATAGAGCTTGATACCAGTTAGAAACAGGCACCTGCATTCACAGCTTCCCAGGAGACCCAGGAACCTCCTTTAGAGCTCCTAGTCTACTGACTAATATAGGGTTTCATCTCATGACTGACAAATGAAGACCTTTGTCATTTCCCCAATACCTTAAATGCCTTTCCAATTGGCACTTTATTTCTTACGGTGTGTTTGGCCAGAGATCATTGTGGCAAAGCCCCAACAAAACGAGGTAGTTTCATTTACAGTAACAAAATGGAGAACATTTACCATCAGAGGCACTGTGTTGTCCCTCCACCTCCAAAACTATTATTATTACAGAAAATAGTATTCATTAATCTTTAAAGATGATGTGATTATCACCATCACATTTAGGAAATTAAGCTGCCATTCACTTTATTCATTTCCTCTAAAAAGCAACATTTCCAGTTAGTTTCAGACTTTCACTTTTTCACAGAACAGTTTATTCTTTTTTGTTTACTGGATTTGAGGGTTTATGAAATGGTCTTCTCAGTAAAGTCCATTACCTTGGTCTCTGGATGCCTAATTAGGAGCCTTCTCCAAGCACAAAATAATACAGAAGCAGGAGAAGAAATGAGGCAACTATTTCTACCTTATGACAAGTCAGGGGAATGTCCTTGGACCTACACTTCTGGTGGTGGGGTGAGGAGGCTCCTTCAGCTCCGCCACGGGCCAGAAGAATTGAGCACTGTTGTTGGAGCTTAGGAGTGGAGGGAAAGCCTTTCATATACCTAGGAACAGCAGGTAAATGTCAATTGCTCTGCCTCCCACTTCACACTCACCTGACAGCAGCTACAGCCTGGACTTTGCTGTTGACACCTGCCCTACTCAATCTCACAATGCCTTTTCTGGTTTCGCCATCTATTTCTTTTCAATGTTGCCACTGGTGTTTTGTTTTTTTTTTTTTTTTTTTTTTTTTTTTTTTTTTTTTTTTTTTGCCTTATTTCTTCTAAATATTGGAAGACTGAAGGCCTGGTAAGGCTAGTCCCTGACCCCAGCCCCACTTCCAGGAATGGCTCCCCTAAGAAATAGTCATGAAGACCTTGTAGAGCATCCCCAGAGTGTGATCTAATGGTAGTGAGAAAAAGGATCTTAGGAGGCCCCAGACACAGCATTAAATACAGCTGAACCACTCTGTAATGAATTTCTCCTTATTTGTGTCTCTGTTACTCTAAAAGCATGAAGGGAAGCTCTCAGTTTGAGGCCACTGTGACCACAACACATTCTCATATGTGTTAATCTGTCTACAGAAAATGCTGACCTTAGGCTTAGAATTTTGGCAGGTACCATTATTTAGCTAGAATGTAATTATATTGTTTTCTTTTTGTTGTTGTTTTTTTAAGCTACCTTCTATTAATGGCAAAGGATAGTGTTGTTCCATATACAGTCACACATTCTCAGGTACAGATGGTGCTCAGAGGGCAATACACCATGAAGGTGAACAAGAAAGACTGCAATGTGAAGACTGTGTCTTACAAGCAATGGTTCTTAACCTTAGCATCTCATGAGAACACCGCAGGGCACTTGTCAAAATTCCAATGCCAAGGCCCTTCCCCAGACCAATTCCATCAAAAACTTGGGATGGGATCTAAGTGTGAGTGCTTATTAAAGCGCTAGATGACTCCAGTGCAGAGCCACACTGGAGAACCAATGCTTTAAACTGATCTCAAGTCTGAGCATGAATGAGACAAAGCTTGTTCTCCACACCACAGCAACAGGATTAGTATCTGGAACATAGATATTCTAATGACCAAGGTCACCTGCCATCTTAAAATCTAAGTGCAAAGAATTACAGAACGGTAGAGTAGAGCTGCAGAAAGTCTGAGAGCTCATTTTAAATGAGTCTGCATCCTCATTTTATTCACCAGAAAACTGAGCATAGAAAGGCCAAGTGATTCCTTGCTGAGAATCACTCCCTAGGAGCCCAAGGAAGGGCTACTTCCCCAACATCATGCTCCCTCTTTGGTGGATGTAATTGCCTCAATTGTGAATTCCTTCTGAAGGAAGCTAGTCTTTTTGAGGAATATGCTAAAGACCTAAAAAGTTAGAGGATTGGCTCTTTCATCCACAAAGTAGGTATGAAAGAAGTTGTAGGGAGCCCAGGAGGCACTATGGACATTCCTCAAAGTCTGTTCCATGGTTGGAAGGCACTGGATTAAACCCATGGAAATGAGTTTCATCACTGCAGGACTTCTCATGACCTTTAATTTACTAATGTGCAGGGGATCTTCAAGAAGAGGACAGACAGAACTTATTTGCCCATTTCTGTGAAACATTTCACAGGACTAGCTTTTCTTGGGGAAATATTGGGGAACACAATTTCTAAAAGGTCTGGCCCACTGTGTCTCCTACTCTGCTTACTTTTCTTAACAGCATTGATCACTTACATACTTTGTTATTGCCTGTGTTATTCTCACTAAAATAGAAGTTCCTTGAGGAGAGAAACTTTGGCTTCATTGCTGTATCCCTAGCACCTCCAAAAGTGCCTAGCCTGTAATAAATATTTGCAGAAGGGCTAATGGGTAGTCTCTTAAAACACAGGTAATCGTGACTAGATACCTAGTGAGACTCCTGCTTCTGATTGCAAATCTGTCACCACAACTTTAGGCTGAATTTTAGAGTCTGCTTCCTGAGGGAACCTGGTCATACCTTGGGCTAATATCCAGGCTCTGGCACTAATTAACTCCACAACCTTGGGTAAGTCACTTGACTTTCCTGGGCTCCATTTCCTCATCTAGCAAAAAGAGTGGACTGGATTAGACAACCTCCAAAGTTTCCTTCTCAGGTATTGTATAACAAGTAGTTAAATTAAAATATCTGATATAATTTGGAATTTTTTGATTTCTCCTTGGAGTTCTATCAGATTTTGTTTCATGTAGTTTAAAGCTCTGTTATCAGGCCCATAAATATTTAAGATTGTTATATCCTCTTGATGAATAGACCATTTTATCATTATTCAGTGGACTTATTTGTCCTTGGTAATATTCTCTGCTCTGAAATCTATATTTTCTTATACTAATATACTCACCCCAACTGTTTAAAAAATGGTATTAGCGTGGTATATTCTTTTCTATCATTTTACTTTTAACCTATTTGTGTCTTTTTAGTTCAAGTGGGTTTCTCGTAGGCAGCACATACTTGGTTCTTGCTTTTTAAAGGAAATCCCACTGCTCAGTCTCTGCCTTTGAATTGAAATCATTTAAATTTAATGTGATTATTGATATTATTAGGTTTAAATTCATTCATTTTGACTGTTATGAATAATACTGCTATGGACATTCATGTATAAGTTTTTGTGTAGATATATGTTTCATCCTTCCCGGATGACTAGTGATGTTGAGAATCTTTTCATGTCCTTATTGACCATTGGTGTATCTTCTTGGATGAAATGATTATTTTTATGATTCCATTTTATCTTGTAGTTTTCTATTTGTTCCATTTTCTTCTTTTTCTGTCCACTTTTGGAGAGAAAACAGCCTTTTTGAGATATAATTTATATGCTGTATACTTTTCCCATTTAAAGTGCATAATTTGGTGATTGTTGGTATACACACAAATTGTGGAATCATAATCAATCATAAAACATTTTAATCACCCTTAAAAGAAACTCCATACACTTTAGCTATTACCCCAAAATGCTCCCTTTCCTACTCCTGCCCTAGCCCTAAAAGGCCCTAAAACTTTAATCTATTTTTTGTCTCTATAAATTTGCCTATTCAGGAAATTTCACATAAATCGAGTTATATGAGTTTCTTTTGCTTGGCATAATTTTTTTATGTTTATCCATGTTATAGTATATATTAGTGCTTTTTTCCTTTTTGTAAATTAATTCCACAATATGGATATACAGTATTTGTTTGTCCATTCATCAGTTGATGGACATTTGGGTCTTTCCCACATTTTCGTTGTTATGAATAAAGCTGCTATGAACATTCATGTATACTTTTTTGTGAAGATATATGTTTCATCCTTCGTGGGCACATACCTAAGTGTGGAATTGTTGGGTCATGTGTCAACTCTTACGTTTAACTGTTTGGGGAACTGCCAGATTCTTCCGAAGTGGTTGCCCCATTTTACATTCCCACCAGCAGTGAATGAACCTTCCTATTCTCCACGTTGTAACCAACATTTGTTAGTTTTTGTCTTTTTGCCTATAGCCATCCTGATGGGTGTGAAGTGGTATCTCACTGGGGGATTGGAATTGCATTTTCCTGATGACTAGTGATGTTGAGTATCTTTTCATGCACTTACTGGCCATTGGTGTATCTTCTTTGATGAACTGATTGTTTTTATGATTCCATTTTATCTCCTTTGTGGCTTATTAGCTGTAACTTTTTGTATTATTATATTAGAGGTTATTTTAGGTTTATATCATGCATCTTTGACTTCTTTTTGTCTATCTTCAAGTGATACTACCACTTCATGTGTATTCAAGTACCTTACAAGAGTATATTCCAGTTCTCTATTCTCAGTTTTGTGCTATTGCTGTCATACCTCTGGTTAAATTAGATGCTTTCCTCTGTGTTGTGTACTAGTGCTCTATTATCATGAGGGAACTGTCACACAACTAGAGAAGGAAAAGTAAGTGGGATAATCTTGTTGGATTTTTCATTGCTCCTGAGGGCAAGACTGTTCAAACTGTCAGGATCACCAGAGAGAACATCAAGCAGGTTCCAGGCTCAAAAGGAAGGAAGAGAGGGGAGGCCTTAGAATGCTAGAGATCCCTTAGAAATCCCTGAGGAATCTTTACTAGGTTCCTAATCTCCTGAGAATCCCCCTTTCTATGTCCCTTGGCATCCACACCATTGGATTCATGATTAATAATTTCATTACTTCCAGTGATTACATGTGAATCAGGACAGGGCAACAGAGAGTCATGAGATTGGTGACAAAGAGACCGAGGGTCAAATAGAGCAGTTTTACCACTTATAGATACATACCCTGGGGGCAAGATACTAAACTCTCATGAACCCCAGTTTCTATACCTGCAAAATGGGAATAAAAATTCTTACTTTATCATGTTAGTTAAAGGATTAAATGAGGTGATCTCAGTAAAAGTAGCAAGCAAGTGACATAACAAACACACCATTAATATTTATATCCCTCCTATATACCTCATTGTCTGTTTTACTCAAGTATATTTTTACATTCTTTATGTTTATTAGGCATTCATAAAGTAGCAGGGATTGCATTACATATGAGAGCCTTTGTTCTTCTTCATACACCGAAGATTCTAGTGAGCTCAAATATCTGTATAGGATTGTCACGAACTCCCTGCTTTTCAATGTGCAGAACTGCCATTTATTGGACTGGCTTGATGGCAGACATGTGCTGAGCTCCTTGCATGCCTCATTTCCAAAGCTCATTATCAACCCCATGAGGATGGGGCAGCATTTCTCAGTCTCAGCACTATTGATACATTTGGGGCCAGATCATTCTTGGTTGTAGGGGGTTGGCCTGTGCATTATGGGATGTTTAGCAGCATCCCTGGCTTTTACCCTCTAGATTCCAGTAGCACCTGTCCAGCTATGGTCATCAAAAATGTGTGAAGACATTGCCATGTATGTCATAGGGGGCAAAATCTCCCTCAGATGAGAACCACTTGGATAGGGTTGGTGTCATTCCCGTTGCCTGTGAGAAAGCCAAGGTTCAGAATGGTCAAGAGCTTTTCTCAGCATCACACAGTTACTGAGTGATGGAGGCAGGATTCAAACCAGAGTCCAACTAGCTCCTAAGCCATGTGTTATGGTAACTCCAGAATATATCCTCTCTCATCTGCAAATAAAGCCTCCGATACCTTTGACATCCCTGGCTTTAAATTCTGTCTTTTGTGCCAAAGGTGTCTGGACTCTGGAGTGTCCTGTCTGAAAAAAACGAATAGGTTCCAAAAGAAGAGATTAGATAACCACTGTTCACAGACAGGGCTCAGAAGGCCACACACAACATATTGCAGGCAGCTGGGCCCCATATGTGCTTTTCCTTGACATAAGGGGTGTAATGGGCTGAATTATGTTCCTCAAAGGATAGGTTGAATTTCTAATGCTCCGTACCTATGAATGTGACCTTATTTGGAAAGAGAGTCTTTGCAGACATAATCAAGTTAAGATGAGGTCGTTAAGGTGAGCCACGATCCAATACGACTACTGTCCTTATAAGAAGAAAATGTGTAAACAGACACAGAAGGAAGGCAACCATGTCAACATGGAGGCAGAGATTGTAATGATGTTGCCACAAGCCAGGAAACAGCCGGGGCTACCAGAGCCAAAAGAGGTAAGAAAATATCCTCTCTTAGAGGCTTCAGTGGGACTACAGTCCTGCCAGCACCTTGATTTCAAACTTTGAGTGCCCAAAACTAAGGGGGTCCATTTCTGTTATATAGTCTGTGGCACTTCATTATTGCAGCTTTAGGGCAACAGGACAGGAGAGCACACCTCAGGTCCCCTGGCAGCCCTGGCCATGTCTGTATTTCTGCATTTGACAGTGTTCCCTTTGATCCCTGTTCTCCATTCAGTTATAATATCTGGCCATTAATAAAAGTCATGAAAGATATTTCACTTTGCCACGACCAACCCACACTTTAGATTGCACCTTCCATTAATTACATTAGTGCAATGATGATCTGGCAGTGAAACAACATAGGCGCCTTCCTGGGTAGCACCTGTCCCCTCAGATGTCCTCATTCATGCATGTGTCAGTGGTGGGGCAACTGTACCTTATCTTTCTTGGTAACAGGAGGTACCATATCATTACCTGAGATAAGCAAAAGCAATTTCATAGAACCTGACTCAGTGGACTTGGCTACCTGCTGGTCATGGATAAACAGAAGGACACAAACCCTAGACAACCACAGGTGTGATACAGACAGAAAGCAACCAAAGGTAGCCAAGGTCATCTCAAATCTAAACTCCAGAGCAGTTTATTCTGGGCAAATGAACAAGAAGCATCAAACAGACTTATAGGCGGTTTGAGATTCTTTAAAGCTAAAGCAACCCTTAGAAGTTGTGGCATCTCAAACAGGTTCTTCATCTTTCCCAGCCAAAGGATGTTCTGGGTTATTTAAAGGATTCCATGGACAAGTGAACTTGAGCAGTGTTCTGTGCTTTAGTATCTCTCTGCGACATTTAAAAGGCCCATTCGCATATTAAAGACATTGAGGCATTTGGCAGTAAAGACACCCCTTCACCTCCTTTCAGGGTGTGGTGGAACATGCCTTAGATCACTGATACCTTTGGGCCCATTCCGCTGTGCAGAATTTGAGGGGGAGGCTCTGAACAATTAGATGGTTTTTCAAAGCTCACACAGACTGATTCAACTTGTGTCTTCACATTCCAAATCCAGTGCTTTTCTATTTTTTATTTTTCCTTGTAGTTTGTTAATAAACATTTGAGTGTTACCATGTGGTGACATAGAAATGTAAAAATGAAAAAAGTTGGCTTTTTCCCCATATATCATTGATTATCTCTGGAGTAAATGAACAACAGAATAACAAATAATGGAAAGGGTATGGGGATAGGGAAGGAAGGGTGCTGTGGTTTGAATGTTTGTCTCCTCCAAAACTCACATTGAAATTTGATTCTCAATGTGGCAGTATTAGGAGGTGAGGCCTTTAAGAGGTGATTGTGTCATCGGTGAAACCCCATCTCTACTAAAAATACAAAAAAGTAGCCAGGCGTGGTGGTGGGAGCCTGTAGTCCCAGCTACTTGGGAGGCTGAGGCAGGAGAATGGCGTGAACCTGGGAGGCGGAGCTTGCAGTGAGCCGAGATCCGGCCACTGCACTCCAGCCTGGGTGACAGAGCGGGACTCCATCTCAAAAAAAAAAAAAAGGGTTATTGTGTCATGAAGGCTCTGTCCTCATGCTTAGACTAATCCATTAATGAATGAATGGGTTAATGGGCTATGGATTGTCATGGGAGTGGCATTGGTAGCTTCATAAGAGAAGAAAGAGAAACCTGAGCTTGGAGGCTCATCCTCCTGTGATGTGATGCCCTGAGCTGCCTTGGAGCCCAGCAGAGTCTCCACTAGCAAAAAGGTATTGACAGATACAGCTCCTCAACCTCCTCAGCCTCCAGAACTGTAAGAAATAAATTCCTTTTTCAAAATAAGTTACCCACTTTTGGAATTCTGTCCTAAGCAACAAAAAACGGACTAAAACCAAGAGAATCACTGCCTTTGGGACTATGAAAGCAGTCAGTCTTGAGGAGTCAGGTTAGGTTACTGATGTTCTGCTGAGTCCCATCACAGGAACCCACCATCCCTGCCACCCACATGAGGAAAGCTGGTGGCCAGAGGCCAGCTGACCAGGCTGCCCGGGGAGACTGCCACTACCTCAAAAAGCTGTCTGGTCAGGGGCGGCCAGCCCACAAGTTCGCCAGGCCCTTGTAATGTGCCTATCCCCCCAAAATGGAGTGGTCAGTCTGATTCCTTCCAAATTTGAACTGGAGGCTGCAGAGGGGAGGCAGTTAGCAGGTGGCTGAAGATGAAAGAATGTCTAAAGAGGTGTGGGGATGTTTTGAAGGGTCCTGGGCAAGCCAGGGAAGAAAGAGGGCAGTATGAGTGAGCCAGAGAACAGCAGGGAAGGAGACCGGCAGGTGGTATGGAGGGAAGAGGAAGGGCAACAGCCCAACCACCCCCTGTTCTGGTTTCTGGGGGGAGCTGGCTTCATCATAACTCCTGATGGTACATTGCTGAGAGGCCCATCTCCCCAAAGTAGCCCCCCCAACCCCACTCTCCCTACTTGAGCAAGCCTGAGAGGGGCTCCTTTCTTGGTTACTAAAAGGAGCTAACTCCATTTTTAAAGTTGTGGTAAAATATATGTATATATACATTATATACATATACATTATGTTATACATATACATAACATAAACTACCATTGTAACCATGTTTAAGTGTAGAGTTCAGTGGTATTAAGTACATTCATATTGTGTAACCACAACTGCCATCCATCTCCAGAACTTTTTACGTTTTCCCAAACAGAAACGCTGTACCTATTAAACAGTAACACCCCATTCTTCCTCCCCCAACCCCTGATAGCCATCATTTTACTTTCCATCTCTATGAATTTGACTATACTAGGTACTTGACTTAAGTGGAATCAAGCAGTATTTGTCTTTTGGTGTCCTTTAGCATAAAGTCCTCAAGATGCATGCATGTTGTAGCATGTGTCAGAACCCTCTTTGTAAGGCTGAAAAATATTCCATTGTATGCAGAGACCATATTTGGTTTATCCATTTGTCCATCAATGGACATTTGGATTGCTTCCACTTTTTGGCAACTTGAATAATGCTGTTGTGAACATAGGTAGACAAATATCACTCTGAGACCCTGCTTTCCGTTCTTTTGGACATACACCCAGAAGTGGAATTGCTGGAGTAAATGGTAGTTTCTATGCTTAATTTTGTGAGAAGCTGCCTTGGTGTTTTCCACAGTGGCCGCACTATTGTATCTTCACATCAACAGCGCACAATTTCTCCACATCCTCACCAACTCTTGTTATTTTCTGTTTTTGTTTTTTGATACTAGCAAGAGTCTAACTCTCTTTTAGTAGAGGCTCTGTCTTCCACGTGGTCACCGTTGTTCTTTTCCTCTGTTTTTCTTCTTGCTGAGTGGGCATCAAGTCAGGACAGAAGTTCTGCTCTCCTCCTTCTGCCCTCAGGAAGTTGCCCTTGACTCTGAGGCACCAACTTTAAAGATCAGACTCTGTGTGTTTCTCAGGATAGGCAGAGCCCAGACCTTGATGGTAACGGGAGGTGTGGGGGGTGGCACCTGTGCAACCCCCTGCCCTTGTACTGGCAGGGAGTAGCAGATACAGAAAAGCATGAGATTCCCTCAAACCACGTCCTTCCCCCTTGCTGCCTGGGGTCTGGTGTATCCATCCCAGAGTGCCCCTTCCCAGGGCTGTGGCTCTGCTAGGCTTGAGGGTCTCTGACACACCTCCTCCCTTCCCCATCTGCCCTTTAACAGAGTACAGGAAGAAGCAGGGGCTGCTGAGTGGTGAAAACGTGAGCACTAAGTGAGGTCTGAGAAGGCGAGGGGTCCGAGGAGCCCCTCTTTGGGGTTTTATCCTGGCTCTCAGCTTTGGGTGCACTGCCATCTCCGGCTTACGCCACAGGAAGTCTCTTCAGGCAGAGGTAGGTCAGGATTCCCAGGCACTCAGGCTTCCTCTTCCCCTCTCCACACTTTCCAAAGAGGCTTTTCAAAATATAAGCCCCATGGAGGCAGCGGGTGTCCCATTCTGTTCACTAACTCAGTGCTAGCACCTGCTGAATGCCTGGCACAAAAGGCACAGTTTTAATCAAATGCCATTGGTTAAGTCATTAACACTTTAAGTGAGTAAAAATCACTGTGTTCTTTTTTCCCTCCTCTTCCATAAATGTCTATCTCCTTAGTTTTTTTTTTTTTTTTTTTTTTTTTAATCAACCGAAGTCCATAGTTTACATTAGGATTCATTCTTGGTGTTGTGCACTCTATGGGTTTGGATGAATGTGTATGTGTATAGTGACGTGTCCACCATTGTGCTATCATACAGAACAGGTTGACTGCCCTAAAAGTTCTCTGACTATTCATTCCCTTATTCCTCCCTGTTAACCCCTGGCAACCCCTGATCTTTTTACGCTCTCCACAGTTTTGCCTTTTCCAAAGTGTCACATACCTGAAATCATACAGTATTATCCTTTTCATATTGGCATCTTTCACTTGGTAATATGCATTTAAGGTTCCTCCATATCTTTTCACAGCTTGATAGCTCATTTCTTTTTAGCACTGAATAATATACCATTGTTTGGATGTATCAGTTTATTTATCTGTTCACCTGCTGAAGGACATTTGGGTTACTTCCAAGTTTTCATAATTATGAATAAAGCTGGAATAAACGTCTATGTGCATGTTTTTGTATGAATAAAAGTTTTTAACTCATCTGGGTAAATATCAAGGAGCATGATTGCTGAATCATTTGGTAAGACTGTGTTTAGTTTTGTACAAAACTACAAAACTGTCTTCCAAAGTGGCTGTACCACTTTGCATTCCCACCAGTGGTAAGCGATGGTTCCTGTTGCTCCATATCCTCACCAGCATTTGGTGTTGTCAATGTTATAGATTTTGGCTATTCTAATAGGTATATAGTGATATCCTGTTGTTTTAATTTGCATTTCCCAGATTATATGTAATGTTGAGCACCTTTATATGTGCTTATTTGCCATTTGTACATCTTCTTTGGTGAGGTGTCTGTTCAGATGTTTTGCCCATTTTTAAATTGGGTTTTTGATTTTGCAATGTTGACTTTTAAGAGTTATTTGTGTATTTTGAATAAGTCCTTTATATGATGTCTTTTGCAAATAGTTTCTCCAGTCTGTGACTTGTCTTCTCACTCTCTTGACGCTTTTCTTTTTAATACAGCAGTAAAATCAACAGAAGGCTCCCTATAATGTGGAGAATCTTATCCAGTGGTGTCCATCACAATTACTTGATAAAAGTTTTGAAAATTTTACCTTTGAGTTCCACCTGTGAGATTCCTGTTCAATCGGTTTGAAATGAGATCCAGGATACCTTTTATTTATTTATTTTGTTTTTGTTTTTGAGATAGAGTCTCACTCTATCACCCAGGCTGGAGTGCAGTAACACAATCTCGGTGCACTGCAACCTCCGTCTCCCGGGTTCAAGCGATTCTCGTGCCTCAGCCTCCCGAGTAGCTGGGATTACAGGCACCCGACACCACACCTGCCTAATTTTTGTATTTTTAGTAGAGACAGGGTTTCACTATGTTGGCCAGGCTGGTCTCAAACTCCTGACCTCAAGTGAGCCTCCTGCCTTAGCCTCCCAAAGTGCTGGTATTACAGGCATGAGCCACAGCGCCCGGCTTCAGGATACCTTTTAAAAGCTGCCTTGGTGATTATAAAGAGTAGCTGCGGTAGGAACCATGACATTAAGAGTTGGAAAGACAACCCCATTATGACATGGGGGCTGCCTACTTGACCTTTCTACATGCCTTGTCCCACAGCTCCATCTGAAGTCCAAACAGACCCAGAGCTCTATAATTCACTGCTAACTGGACATAAACTGTCATTTCAAATTTCACCTCCTTCGAGCTAAACCCATAAATGTCCCCATCTCCATCCAGAAAACAGGTCTACCTCTGAGCTTCCTGTCTTTGGAAGGTGGTGATTCTAATCTTCCAGTTGGCTAAACCCTTTTTTTTTGGGGGGGGACAGAGTCTCACACTGTTGCCCAGGCTGGAGTGCAGTGGCGCGATCTCGGTTCACTGCAAGCTCAGCCTCCCAGGTTCACGCCATTCTCCTGCCTCAACTTCCCTTGTAACTAGGACTACAGGCGCCCGCCACCGTGCCCGGCTAATTTTTTTTTTGGCTAAACTCTTAAAGTCAAATTGGACTCCCCTCTCTCTCAGACAAATCTGATCTATCAGCAATCCCTGGCGGCTCCACCTTTAAAATACATCCAGAATCTGACCTCTTCCCTGCTTCCACTGCCTTGGTTACACCAGGGCTCTCAACTTCTGCTTTGTCCCTTCCAATCTGTTCTCATCTCTAACCCAGAGTGCAGTCAGATCACGTCCTTCTCTGCTCACCACCTTCCAATGGCTCCCATTCACTCAGAGTAAAAGCCCAAGTCTTCACGATGGCCTATAACATCCCTCACAATCTGCGGTATCCCCTGCTCCACCCCTGCAGCTCTCCTCCCAAGTCCTTCCAGCCACCCAGGCCCCTCTAAAGGGCCTGGAACACACAAGGCCTCAGAGGCTTTGTATTGCTGTTCTCTCCTCCTGGAATTCTCTTCCCCTAGAGAGCCACCGGGATGGCTTCCTCACGCCCTGTAGGTCTTCAGAGCCACCCTGTATAAAATTTAAAACCTCCTATCCCCTCTGCCAACATTGCTATCTTTATTTTTCTCCTAACGACACAACACTGGTTATACTCCATGCTGACTTGCTTGTTTATTTCTGTCTGGCCCTTCCCACTGGATGCCAGTGCCATGAGGGCAGGGATATTGGTTTCCTCTGTTTGCTGCAGAGCCCCAGATCCTGGAATGGGACTAGCGTATAGAGGGTCTTATCCTCAGCGACTCCTCCATCCTTGTCAGCCTCTCCATCACATCTTCTCTGTCTCGCAAGTCCTGAGGCATCTTCTTTTTTACTCTCTCTCATCTCCACCTTCTCTACTTGGTCTCCATTGGCCAGAACCATTGCTAAAAGCCTGAGGTCTCCTCCCATTCAGTGACTTGTCACAGCTGCCAAAGGTCTGCAGGTCTTTCTAAAAGGCAGATCTGCAGCAGTTCCTCAGATACCCCTTAACTCTCGGGACCCTGTTCAAATTTCCTGGCTTCAAACACAAGGTTTCTGCTGATAGAGCCCCAGGCTGCTTCTGGCCCGTCTCGGGCCCCCCCTCACCTCCATGCATTGTGACCTGGGCTGGTTTTCCTCTCCTTGCCTTTGCACATGCTGTTCCTTCTGCCTGGCACACCACCCTCACTTCCTGTACCCTCCCCTGCTACTCTACATCCAGCAAGCTCTGATTTAGCCTTTAAATTCTAGCTGATGGAACCTGCTTCAAGCAGCCTCCCCAGACCACCAGGCATAGACAAATAGAAGCCCTCTCTCTATATATAAAAGCAATGTATATCTTGCTCCCCTAACTCCCTGGGCAGACTTCAGCAGTACCGTCTTGCACCACAGCCAGTTATTTTCTTGTCTGTTTCCATCACTAGTCCAAGTTCTCTGCATGCCTGGGCCTGGCGCACAATATAGACTCTGTATATGTTTCCTGGGTGAATAAATCTCCGGAAACATGGAACAGTGGCCCAACTCTGCAATAATGCTCCAAATGTACATGACACTTTTGCCAGCTAATGAATTCACTGTTTATTAGTAGCAAGAATGTTCCAGAATGTGTCATAGCAGGAGCCCTTGAACACTGGGACAGAGGAGATAGCTGGCCTGTCAGGGGTCCCCTGTGGCTCCAGTGGGACTGGCTAAACTGCCTCTCATATTTATACTCTGTGTTTTTGTGGGTGTGTATACATATATGTAAATATATTAAAATATGTCCATGTATTTATATGCGTTTACAAATAACTATGTTCTACACACCTGTATCTCTATGTGATTGCAGGTCTTAGAGGTATCCTTGGGGCTTGGCTGGCTGGCTACTCTCTGCTGGCCTCATAGACTCCTATACTTGGTTGAGCCTTCTGTCTTCAGACAGGTGAAGGGATCGACCATCCAAACGGATACTGTGGTCACTTTTTCCCAAAGTCTATGGAACTAAAGTCTTTACTCTGATGTATGTTTCTAATATGTAGGGTCGTGCCTCAAAATTTCTTCCTCATTAATTTTACTCCACTTTCCTCTGTAGTCATAGAAGACCCCTGATCAATATTCTCATAGAAAATTTCTGATACGTTAGAGACAGTAATTACATATATCACATTAGCCATTTTTAACCTTTCCTCCCAAATTGTCTTTGTGGTTTAGAATAATTATTTAATTTGACATCTACTGAGCATGTAGTTCATGCATTCGTTCAGACTCCACTGGTCATTCAGCAAATGCTCACTGGATGTCTACTCAGTAGGGGTGATACATGATTTACAAGTAAGCAAATCAATAAAATGTTTGAATAATGATAAATGCTGTGAAAAAAATAAAATGTGCCCATGTGACAGAGTGCGGGACAAGGGAGTTATTGCAATACGATGGGCAGGAGCACATCTCGGCAGAGGTGACATTAGAGATGAAACCTGATGCTAAAATGAGCCAGCCTCAGGTGCCCTTGCCGAGTGCCCTGTCCCCCACCTTCCCCTGCACATGCTCCACTGACTGTGGCTGTTTATTTGTGCATTTGTCTATTTGTCTCCGCATCACCCAAGACCCGGCTCCCGGGGCCCGGCCCAGATGTGGCCCACCCTTTCACCCTCATACCCACATGCAGTGTTTGGCAAATGGGTGGAGTTCAATACATGCTTGTAGCACTGTTGAACAACAATGACTCAACCACAAAGTAGATAGTGGCCAGTCATATGCTGGAAAGTCACAGTGCTGTGATGAAGAAATGAATTTCTGCAACCAGCTGAAAACTGTATTTGAACTATTGGGTTACTGATTAATAATTCTCAGGAAAGAAACATGAACATATACTGTCAGGAAAGATTTAGAGGACATTACGGGGGGTGGGGAGTCGCAATGATTTGGAACACTGCTAAAAATAAAATTTTAATGTCTTTGCTGCTAATTCCATCATCCTTGTTCCAAAAGCCATGGCTGCCCACAGCTAGAAGGGCTTTGTACTCTGAGCACGGTGAGGCTACAGAGCCTTCCATACTTTAAAGTGTGGCCAGAGCTCATCACAGCGCCAGTGTTGGCAGACGAGAAAGGCATGTTTATTGAGCTGGCAAAACTGCCAAGTGTGTGACTCAGTCCGTGGGAACCTGGTGTGCCTGCCGGTGCAGCCAGCATCCGAAGAACAGGCACAGTCCCAAAGGGGTCTGTGAAAGCGGACCGTTGGTATGCATCACCTCTGAGGACCCAGACATCTAACAAAAATCCCAGAAATATAATTCAGTAAATTCTCATCCAAAATCCTATCAGTTGGCTCACCTAGGGAGTTATTTTTGTGTGAACAACAATTACCCTTGTGGTAATTCCAGATGTCTGAGCCCAAGTGGTGGCTTTCAGAACTGCCATAAAAAACTTTTGGTTAGTATTTATCAAGTGCTGATTATCTGTAGGTGTTGGGCTAAGTGTATGTTTTATCCTTATCGTTGTTAATTCTCATGGCAAACCTATGAGGCAGGTATTATTATGAACCTCATTTTACAGAAGGGGAAAGTGAGACTCAGTGAGGTTTAAAAATCTGGCCCAAGGTCTCACAATGATGGTGGGGTGGGGTGGGGGAGGGGGCATTTGTCCTCCAATCAGGGAGTGAATATGTTTAGCGAAGTTGCCTCCTGTTGCTAGGAGTCATTCTATACTAATCCTACTGGCCAATGTGAAACAACAATGATACACATTCATATATTTATACAGAGATAATATTAACCTATAGTTCTCATTACTGAAATTGAGGCACGATTTTGAATCCTTCTTTGGGAGATTCCAGATTTTGTGCTTGAAAAATAAAATCCCTTGAGAATACACCGAGTACCCTACTATGACAATAATAACATTTAACATTTATTGAACACCTACTAGGGGGTTGAAATGGAATTTGAATCCAGGTAATCTGACACCAAAACACATTTTCTTAGTCACTAGGCTAGAGGTCCTCAAAGTTTGGCCTGGCTATTCCCGAGGACTTTCCAGGGGATCCACAGAATCAAAACTATTTTCACAATAATACTAAGATATGATTAGCCTGTTTCTCCCTCATTCTCTCACGAGCCTGCATTGGCATTTTCCAGAGGCTGGGTGGTGTGTGATGGTGTAACAGATGGAATGCAATCTTCTAGAAAGTCAGATATTCAGGAGATTTACAAAAATGTAAAAGTGATGCTTAGTCAAATTTTTTTATTTAGAAAATAAAAAGGGTTGATTTTCATTATTTTTAATAAATTACCGAATAAATATTAAAGAATATGTTTAGTTTTAATTTGTAATGTTGGCAGATGTAATTCAGGAACATTCTCTAGGGTCCTCAGTAGTTTTCAGTGGTATAGCAGGCTCTGGAGACCATAAGGTTTGAGAACAGCTGCACCAGGCGGTATTCCCTTCCTGGTGTGGCTGGCTCAGGTGCCCACCTGAAGCCCAACCTTCTTCTAGAGCTCATGGGCCATGCTGGTGCCTCCATCAGGCCTCGCCTCACCCCACCTAGTTGAGGCATCCTCAGGAGAGCTCCTTCCGGGCATCCCAGCTCCATATGGCAGAAAGGCTGAGAGGCACCTGCTCTTCTGGGTGAGTCGCAGATGTCATTTTCCACCAGGGGCTGAGCTCCACTCTCTGTTCTTAAACCTCTGCGTTTCATACCACAGCTGCCTATTTATAAATCTCATACACATGATGAGGACAACAGCTCTCTTCAAGAGCTCTCCATGGAGGGGGATTTGTGGAAAGTGGTAAGTTCACTGTCACTGGAGATTTTCACAGGCAATGAAAATCTGTGACAAGCAGGGTGAGAGCCTTTTGGGAGTGCTATGGATGAGATTCTGGAAACAAAAGACTTAGCCACATTTTCTGAGATCCCATCTAATTGAAAGCCCTGACTCCTTACAAAGCCAGGGGCCATTATTGCTGATGAAACCAATCAGGCAGTACTACTTTTACACCCAGTGAGTTCTGGGGAGTGGCATTCATGAAGAGGCTTGCAATACATCCAGACCCTGAAGCATCTGTAGGCTACTGCCTTGTCTGCCGAGGCATTGGAGAAACCATGGCGTGAACACCACCAGAAGTTAAGCCTGAGCCTTTAAGAAGCAGATCGGGCGAGTGGAGGGAGCATGGAACTCTGAGATGAGGGAAAGTGAATGCTGCTGGGTTATTTGCATGGCTGTGCCCATTCTAGCTGGGCTGGGTTTCCTTCTCTGTGCTCTAACTCCTCATGACTGTTTATGAGACCCTGTGTTGACATCATGCTTTGCAGCACACACATACAATACAGGTATTTCTACTTGTATTGATCATTAAGAATTTTGTGATGAGCAGGTGGGACTGAATTGTCCCCAATCACTTGCCCAGAGGAGTGGCAGAACAAGTGTCCAGCAGAGCCTAAATTTGAACGATGCTTCCTGGGTTCAGAACTCTTTCCACCACACCACAGCCTGCTCACTGACACCTGAAGAGGCCACCCGCTGTGAACAGGAGAGAATGAATGTTCTCTTGGCCTGGCCCAGGCAGGATATCTCCTACGCCCTCCAGCTGTAAGACTCTGGGCACCTCACAGTGACCCAGCAACCCCCAGCCCTGGAACCTGTGACATCATCCAAAAGCCAGTGCCTGGACAAGAGGAAGCAGCAAGTTGCATCCAGATACCTGCAAGCAGGCAAAGAGGAGGGAGAGGAGGCAGCGAACTCGCATAGTTGAATCCTTTACATTGGCAGGCACTGTACTAGACATTTTATTTTATTTTATTATTTTTTTTTATTATACTTTAAGTTCTAGGGTACATGTGCACAACGTGTAGGTTTGTTACATAGATATACATGTGCCATGGTGGTTTGCTGCACCCACCAACTCGTCATTTATGTTAGGTATTTCTCCTAATGCTATTCCTCCCCCAGCCCCCCACCCACAACAGGCCCCAGCGTGTGATGTTCCCCTCCCTGTGTCCATGTGTGCTCACTGTTCAACTCCCACTTATGAGTGAGAACATGTGGTGTTTGGTTTTCTGTCCTTGTGATATTTTGCTGAGAATCAGGGTTTCCAGGTTCATCCATGTCCCTGCAAAGGACGTGAACTCATCCTTTTTTATGGCTGCATAGTATTCCATGGTGTATATGTGCCACATTTTCTTTATCCAGTCTATTATTGATGGACATTTGTGTTGGATCCAAGTCTTTGCTGTTGTGAATAGTGCCATAATAAACATACGTGTGCATGTGCCTTTATAGTAGAATGATGTATAATCATTTGGTATATACCCAGTAATGGGATGGCTGGGTCAAATGGTATTTCTAATTCTAGATCCTTGAGGAATCACCACACTGTCTTCCACAATAGTTGAACTAATTTACACTCCCACCAACAGTGTAAAAGCGTTCCTATTTCTCCACATCCTTTCCAGCATCTATTGTTTCCTGACTTCTTAATGATCACCATTCTAACTGGCATGAGATGGTATCTCACTGTGGTTTTGATTTGTATTTCTCTGATGACCAGTGATGATGAGAATTTTTCATATATCTGCTGGCTGCATAAATGTCTTCTTTTGAGAAGTGTCTGTTCATATCCTTTGCCCACATTTTGATGGGATTGTTTCTTTCTTTCTTGTAAATTTGTTTAAGATCTTTGTAGATTCTCGATATTAGCCCTTTGTCAGATGGATAGATTGCAAAAATTTTCTCCCATTCTGTAGGTTGCCTGTTCACTCTGCTGATAATTTCTTTTGCTGTACAGAAGCTCTTTAGTTTAATTAGATCCTATTTGTCAATTTTGGCTTTTGTTGCCATTGCTTTTGGTGTTTTAGTCATGAAGTCTTTGCCCATGCCTATGTCCTGGATGGTATTGTCTAGGTTTTCTTCTATGTTTTAGGTCTTACATTTAAGTCTGTAATCCATCTTGAGTTAATTTTTGTATAAAGTGTAAGGTTTCTACATATGGCTTTCTACATATGTTTCAGTTTTCTACATATGGCTAGCCAGTTTTCCCAGCATGATTTATTAAATAGGGAATCCTTTCCCCGTTTCTTGTTTTTGTCAGGTTTGTCAAAGATCAGATAGCTATAGATGTCTAGTGTTATTTCTGAGGCCTCTGTTCTGTTCCATTGGTCTATATATCTGTTTTGGTACCAGTACCATGCTGTTTTGGTTACTGTAGCCTTGTAGTATAGTTTGAAGTCAGGTAGTGTGTTGCCTCCAGCTTTGTTCTTTTTGCTTAGAATTGTCTTGGCTATGCAGGCTCTTTTTTGGTTCCATATGAAATTTAAAGCTGTTTTTTCCAATTCTTTGAAGAAAGTCATTGGTAAAGCTTAATGGGGATGGCATTGAATCTATAAATTACCTTGGGCAGTATGGCCATTTTCACAATATTGATTCTTCCTATCCATAAGCATGGAATGTTCTTCCATTTGTTTGTGTCCTCTTTTATTTCATTGAGCAGTGGTTTGTAGTTCTCCTTGAAGAGGTCCTTCACATCCCTTTTAAGTTGTATTCCTAGGTATTTTATTCTCTTTGTAGTAATTGTGAATGGGAGTTCACTCATGATTTGACTCTCTGTTTGTCTGTTCTTGGTGTATGGGAATTCTTGTGATTTTTGCACATGATTTTGTATCCTGAGACTTTGCTGAAGTTGCTTATTAGCTTAAGGAGATTTTGAGCTGAGATAATGGGCTTTTCTTTCTTTTTTTTTTTTTTTTTTTTTTTTTTTTTTTTTTTTT
>NW_016805767.1:671567-690529 GCF_001698545.2 Rhinopithecus bieti
ATTTCCATTCTTTTGCATTTGCTGAGGAGTGTTTTACTTCCAATTATGTGGTCAATTTTAGAATAAGTACTATGTGGTGCTGAGAAGAATGTATATTCTGTTGATTTGGGGTGGAAAGTTCTGTAGATGTCTATTATGTCCATCTGGTCCAGAACTGAGTTCAAGTCCTGGATATCCTTGTTAATTTTCTGTCTTGTCAATCTGTCTAATATTGACAGTGGGGTGTTAAAGTCTCCCATTATTATTGTGTGGGAGTCTAAGTCTCTTTGTAGGTCTCTAAGGACTTGCTTGATGAATCTGGGTGCTCCTGTATTAGGTGCATATATATTTAGGATAGTTAGCTCTTCTTGTTGAATTGATCCCTTTACCATTGTGTAATGGCCTTCTTTGTCTCTTTTGATCTTTGCTGGTTTAAAGTCTGTTTTATCAGGGATCAGCATTGCAACCCTTGCTTTTTTTTTTTTTTTTTCTTTTTGCTTTCCATTTGCTTGGTAGATCTTCCTCCATCCCTTTGTTTTGAGCCTATGTGTGTCTTTGCATGTGAGATGGGTCTCCTGAATACAGCACACTGATGGGTCGTGACTCTTTATCCAATTTACCAGTCTGTGTCTTTTAATTGGGGAATTTAGTCCATTTACATTTAAGGTTAATATTGTTATGTGTGAATTTGATCCTGTCATTATGATGTTAGCTGGTTATTTTGCCCAATAGTTGATGCAGTTTCTTCATAGCATCGATGGTCTTTACAACTTGTTTTTGCATGTGACTGGTACTGGCATGTTTTTGCAGTGACTGGTACTGGTTGTTCCTTTCCATGTTTAGTGCTTCTTCAGGAGCTCTTGTAAGGCAGGCCTGGTGGTGACAAAATCTCACCATTTGTTTGTCTGTAAAGAATTTTATTTCTCATTCACTTATGAATCTTAGTTTGGCTGGATATGACATTCTGGGTTGACAATTCTTTTCTTTAAGAATGTTGAATATTAGCCCCCACTCTTTTCTGGCTTGTAGGGTTTCTGCTGAGAGAGCCACTGTTAGTCTGATGGGCTTCCCTTTGTGGGTGACCCGACCTTTCTCTCTGGCTGCCCTTAACATTTTTTCCTTCATCTTAACCTTGGTGAATCTGACAATTATGTGTCTTGGGGTTGCTCTTCTTGAGGAGTATCTTTGTGGTGTTCTCTATATTTCCTGAATCTAATGTTGGCCTGCCTTCCTAGGTTGGGGAAGTTCTCCTGGATAATTATCCTGAAGAGTGTTTTCTAACTTGGTTCCATTCTCCCTGTCACTTTCAGGTACACCAATCAAATATAGATTTGGCATTTTCACATAGTCCCATATTTCTTGGAGGCTTTGTTCATTTCTTTTCACTCTTTTTTCTCTAATCTTATCTTCTCACTTTATTTCATTAATTTGTTCTTTGATCACTGATATCCTTTCTTCCACTTGATTGAATCAGCTATTGAAGCTTATGTAAGCTTCATGAAGTTCTTGTACTGTGGTTTTCAGCTCCATTAGGTCTTTTAAGCTTTTCTATACACTGGTTATTCTAGTTAGCCATTCTTCTAACCTTTTTTCAAGGTTTTTACCTTCCTTGTGATGGGTTAGAACATGCTCCTTTAGCTTGGAGAAGTTTATTATTACCGACTTTCTGAAGCCTACTTCTGCTTCTTCTGTCAGCTCATCAAACTCATTCTCCATCCAGTTTTGTTCCCTTGATGGTGAGGAGTTGTGTTCCTTTGGAGGAGAAGAGGTGTTCTGGTTTTTGGAATTTTCAGCCTTTCTGCTCTTGTTTCTCCCCATCTTTATGGTTTTATCCAGCTTTGGTCTTTGATGTTGGTGACCTACAGATGGGGTTTTGGTGTGGATGTCCTTTTTGTTGATGTTGATGCTGTTCCTTTCTGTTTGTTAGTTTTCCTTCTAACAGACAGGCCCTTCAGCTGCAGGTCTGTTGGAGTTTGCTGGAAGTCCACTCCAGATCCTGTTTGCCTGGGTATCACCAGCAGAGGCTACAGAACAGCAAATACTGCTGCCTGTTCCTTCCTCTGGAAGTTTCATCCCAGAGGGACACCTGCCTGTATGAGGTGTCTGTCCGCCCCTACTGAGAGGTGTCTCCCAGTCAGGCTACATGGAGGTCAGGGACCCACTTGAGGAGGCAGTCTGTCCGTTATTGGAGCTTGAACGTGCTGGGAGAACCAATGCTCTCTTTAGAGCTGTCTGGCAGGGACGTTTAAGTCTACAGAAGCTGTCTGTTGCCTTTTGTTCAGATACGCTCTGCCCCCAGAAGTGAAATCTAGAGAGGCTGTAGGCCTTGCTGAGCTGCAGTGGTCTCCACTCAATTTGAGCTTCCCTGCCACTTTGTTTAGTGAGCATAGAACCACCTACTCAAGCCTCAGCAGTGGCAGAACCACCTACTCAAGCCTCAGCAGTGGCAGACGCCCCTCCCCCTGCCAAGTTCCCACCTTCCAGGTCAGTCTCAGACTGCTGCACTAGCAGTGAGCAATGCTCTGTGGGCATGGGACCTGCCGAGCTAGGCACAGGAGGGAATCTCCTGGTCTGCCAGTTGCAATGACTGTGGGAAAAGCACAGTATTTGGGCAGAGTATGCTGTTCCTCCAGGTACAGTCACTCATGGCTTCCCTTGGCTAGGAAAGGGAAATCCCCTGACCCCTTGCACTTCCCTGGTGAGGCAGTGCCCCACCCCTGCTTTGGCTCACCCTCCATGGGTTGCACCCGCTGTACAACCAGTCCCAACGAGATGAACCAGGTACCTCAGTTGGAAATGCAGAAATCACCCATCTTCTGCATCAATCTCGCTGGGAGTTGCAGACCAGAGCTGTTCCTTTTCAGCCCTCTTGGAAGTGACTCTTGACATTTTATTTTATTTTATTATTATTTTTTTTTTGAGACAGAGTCTCGTTCTGTCACCCGGGCTGGAGTGCAGTGGCCGGATCTCGGCTCACTGCAAGCTCCGCCTCCCAGGTTCATGCCATTCTCCTGCCTCAGCCTCCCGAGTAGCTGGGACTACAGGCGCCCGCCACCTCGCCCGGCTAGTTTTTTGTATTTTTTTTTTAGTAGAGACGGGGTTTCACCGGATTAGCCAGGATGGTCTCCATCTCCTGACCTCGTGATCCGCCCATCTCGTCCTCCCAAAGTGCTGGGATTACAGGCTTGAGCCACCGTGCCCGGCCGACATTTTATTTTTAAAGTAAATTTTTCTTCAATCAAACCACAGATGCATACAAGCATACAGCTCATAAAGGAATAGCTTGATGAATTTTCGTAAAAACAGCATACTTGTATACAGCACCTAGATCAAGAAGCAAGATATTACTAGTGTCCCCAAAATCTCCCATGTGCCCCTTCTAGGAACTAACCCCAAGGACATCCAACACTCTGACCTCCAACACCATGGACTGGCTTCGAGTATTTTAAAGTTTATATAAATGGACATGCAAAATACACTTTTGGTGTCTGGCTTCTTTTTCTCTCAACACTGAAATTCATCCTTATTGTTTGTGTAGTTTGTTCATTGTCACTGTTGTGCAATATTCCACTGCATAACTATACCACGCTTTACTTCTCCATTCTCTGTTGATGGATTTTGGATGGCTTCCAGAGTTTGGCTTTTGCAAATAGTGCTGTGAACATGAGGTCACACTGGTATGTGTCTTTCAGCAGCTATATGCGTGCCTTTCTCTTGGGTGTATAACTAGAATTGAAATTGCTGCGTTGTATGGCAATATGTATGTTTAACTTTATAAGAAACTGCCAGATAGTTTTCCAACATGGATATACCAACTTACACACCCACCTCCAGTGACTTGATGTTCTGGTTTCCCCATAACTTTGCTAACACTAGCTATAATTGCACCAGGCAGTTTGCATGTGTCATTTTGATGCAGTCTCAGTAGTGGTTATAAGTTTGGACTCTGAAGTCAGACAGCTCAGGCTCTTCTCCTGACACCACCCTTTTAATAGCCCTAAGACTTTGGCCAGATTCCTTAGCCACTCTGCACCTCAGTTTTCTCATCTGTTAAGTGGGAATTAGAACAATAGCCCCGGACAGGTGCTGTGGCCCACCCCTGTAATCCCAGCACTTTGGGAGGCTGAGGTGGGTGGATCACCTGAGGTCAGGGTTCAAGACCAGCCTGGCCAACATGGTGAAACCTCATCTTTACTAAAAGTACAAAAAAAAAAATTAGCTGGGCATGGTGGCACATGCCTGTAATCCCAGCTACTCAGGAGGCTGAGGGAGGAGAATCACTTGAGCCTGGGAGGTGGAGGTTGCAGTGAGCCAAGATGGTGCCACTGCACTCCAGCCTGGGTAACAGAGTGAGACTCTGTCAAAAAAAAAAAAAAAAAAGCCCTCTCCTCTTAGAGTGGTGGTGCATTTATCACAGTTGCTCTCACATGGTTACCACTCCACAGATGTTGACTCTCATAGTTATTCCAAGTGGGTACCAGGAGGACTCCACAGTGATCTTTAGGGGGGCCCTGGGAAGCCCCTGTCCCTCAGCCTCTTCCATTGCCCATGGCTGGGCTCCCCTTGGAGACAGTGCTGGTGGTACCTGTGTCTGTATCAGATGTCTGGGAATGGTGAATCCAGGGTCCATTCTGTGGAATGCAAAGATGAATATATCCTATGGCTGCTGGGGAGGGGCTCACCATCTACTGGGGCAGGAGATCCAGGGACAAATTGTGACCCAACTGTGACAGAGAAACTGGTGTGGGGCAGATAGGGAGTGGGAGGATGTGCAGAGCTAACTGTGCACGGGGGTGTCAGGGATAACTTCTCGGATTTATACCTGATGCACCTGAAGAGTGAATCAGGTATGAGTTAACCACAGGTGAACAGAGAAGCACTGGCTGTGGGTTGGGAGTAGGGATCAGGCTTCTTATCTCAGTGTTTCCCAAAAAAGAACGGGGCTTAAAAGATCCTCGGGCTTGTATGGACAGTTGCCTTTTCTCTTCTCCCAACTTTTCTAGCTCCTTCCCCATGCATGTAGTCTCCGAATTGCTCTGGAAGAGCTAATGGTTATGTAGGGGGAAAAGGTCTGAAATATTCAGAATAAAGTACAGAAATTGAATTTCAACAATAGTTGGTCCAATGGGCTATGCTTTTAAGTAAATGAAAGACTAATCGATATTTCTTTTATTCATATTTTAGAAATCATTGTTTCCTATCCCCATTTAATTTTTCTCTTCTAACTTCTCCAAAGTAGAGGTTCTCCGATTTTTAAACCAAGCATCACTGTGAATCATGCTGCATTAAATATGAAAGTTTATACTCATAGCAACTAATGGTGCTGGAAAATAGAAACACAGTTTCCTATAAAAACTGCGTGAGATGAACAGTGCCCGTGAAGAAAGCTTTTTAAAGAAAACCAGTCCTGGTATTTGTTAGGGCCAAAATACACACAAAAGATTCCCTTGGAGTCACGACCAACTGAAATAGAAGCAGAGTCACAGAACTCAGGAAAGGGAGACCTGGCAAGTCACTTAGACCTTCTGAGCCACTGTTTCCTCCTCTGTAACCAGGGAGGATTAAACCAGTAGGTCTCAAATGGCCCATTCTAGCTCCACCATTTGGAGATTCTAAAAACAACGTGACCACTGGAGAATACCTGCCTAATTTTCTCTCCTAATTTCCCTTCAACACTCTTCTGCTCTGGGATCCCTGGCTCAGTCCCCTCTGAATCTGTCATTAGAATACCCCAGCGCTCTACCAACCTCTCCTATCTGCTCTTCCACCAATAGAGGAGAAGCCTGTGAAATGCTGAGTGATTCTGGCCACTCCCAACAGGACAATGACACTGAAGCCTCGGTCCCCAACCTCGCCCATGAGAAGTGGACAACCTTCTTTCTAGGCTCTATTTTTAATCCTAAGAATGAAACTCTTAGTCAGGAAACACTTCGTTTCAAAATTTTAATCATCCTCATTATAAAAAATCTGATCTAGAGACCAATCGGTACCTCCTATTGACAGGAAATAAGCCAGGCACCCAGGTGGGTAAAGTAGTTTCCTGAGGTCATAGAACTTTTAGTGACAGAGCCAGGACTAAGCCCCAGGCTTTCCTGCCAACATAGTAGCGATTTTATTAAGTAGGGAAGGAAAAGAAACCTGGGAAGATTGCTATCACTGACCCCATTTCACAGATGAGGACACTGAGGCTGAGAATCACCTCTTGGTTATTCTTGGTGTCAGGAGAAGTAAAATGTTCCTGCTTCCAAAGCCTTGCTTTCCCTGTCCTGTCACTTCCCTTGCCAGTGGTTGGGGTTTTTATGGAACAGCACTTGCATTTTAGCCTTTGGTTTTTAAAGCACCAACTCACTCCTCTGACTCACACTTCCTGGGTGCACATTCTGTGGAGTGCAAAGATCAGTATGTCCTGTGACTGCCGAGGACGGGTTCGCTGGACAGTGGGGCAAGAGACCCAGGGAGCAATTGTGATCCGACTGTGACAGAGAAGCTGGTGTGAGGCAGATAGGGAGCAGGAGGATATGCAGAGCTAACTGTCTGTGAGGGGGTCAGGGAGGGCTTCTTGGAGGTGGTGGCAGGAGCTGAGGCACACAGGATGAGGAATCATTTATCTGGAGCAGCAGGAGAAGAGCTGGCTTTATCTAGGGGGAAAAATACAAACTTTGGTTTAAATACAGATGTAATTTTGAGGCCCAAAACAACTAGAATAACAGAAAGACATAACTGGGTCTCAGGATAATTGGCAAAAGGGCGTCAGCTTCCCACATTCAAAATCATTTTTATGAGAGTTATTTTAACTTATCTTTACCGCTAATGACCCACAGCCACCCACTTTCGAGGCAGCTTCCCGGCAACACCAGCTCTCTGATCTAATTTTACCCACGAGAAATTTGAGTTTGGAAGAACATGTGCAGAAGCTCCTCTTGGTAGAAGGAGGCTAGAGAGAACCGGCGCCCTGGGCCCCCGGAGAGCACACACAGCAGAGGGGCAGATGTCAGGAGGATTTGACGTCACAAAACTGCCTGTGGAAGGCCGAGCATCTGAGGGACAGCCTCTAGGACACCACCCACGCTGTGCTTCCCCAGCTCTGGGGAGGATGACATGAGTCTTTGGAATGTGTATTTTATTTTTGTCCTGCCTGGGTTTATAGCCCTAAAATGAGGTCTCTGCCTTCAGAGCAGAAAGGACCAGTTAGTCTGATTGACCTGCAGAGGAGCCCCAGCTACTTTCCCCTGGGATGCCACTCTGTCAGTCATGCAAGGGCACCTCCAAGGAAGCCTCTTTGGGGGTCCCTTGTGATAAGCCCCATGTGTCAATGTGTCTATGCAGGGGGGCGTGTTCACAGCTGTACCAAGGGTGCACAGGGGAAGCCACTGCAAGGTCTCTTTATGACTCAGGCCTACAGAGTGGGTGGAAGAGGAGAGAGTACAGCTTCCAATATGAGTCAGCCATCGCTCCTAGCCCAGCAGCCTGCCAGCCTTTGCCACTCCCTACTGATGCCAGACTATCTCCCAGCCTGTGCTCCACCGATGCCTGGAGGATTGCTCCTCAGTCATCCACTGTCAATGCAAATTGATCTATAGGTTCAATACAATCTCAGTCAAAATCCCAGCAAAATCAGAATCTTCTGCTCTGCAAAAGAAGTTAAGAGAATGAGAAGACAAATCACAGATGGGGAGAAACTATTTGCAAAAAACACATCTGATAAAGGACTGTTACCCAAACTAGATGGAGAACTCTTAAACTTCAACAATACAAAAACAAGCAACCAAATTGAAAAATAGGCAAAATATCCAAATAGACACCTCACCAAAGAAAATACGCAGGTGGTGGTACTCTTTGGATGTGTTGCTACCCAAATCTCATGTTGAAATGTAAACCCCAATGTTGGAGGTAGGGCCTCGTGGGAGGTGATGGGATCCTGGGGGTGAATTTCTCACAGTGGTTTAGCAGCATCCCCTTGGTACTGTTCTCACCATAGTGAGTGAGTTCTCATGAGCTCTGGTTGTTTAAAAGTGTGTAGCACCCCGCACTTTTCTCTCTTGCTCCTGCTCTAGCCATGGGATGTGCCTGTGCCCCCTTTGCCTTCCACCATGATTCTAAGTTTTCTGAGGCCTCCCCAGAACAAACTCTTTCTTAACATATAATTCAGCAAACGTGTGCCTTGATATTTATGCAAATGAGTTGAGAACAATATCCATACAAAAACATATACATAGATGTCTGTTGCAGCTTTATTCATAATTGCCAAAAATTGGAAGCAACCAAGATGTCCTTCAATAGGTGAATGGAGAAACATTTTTGTATATAGTATCTTGATGCCAGTTAGGCTATGATACCATTTTGAGACCAATCATTCAGGGCTGTTGTTTTTTTTAAATATTTCCAAATTTTATTGAGAGAAGCCAAGCAGATGCCAGCATCGTGCTTCCTGTACAGCCTGTAGAACCATGAGCCAACTTAACCTCTTTTCTTTATAAATCACCCAGTCTCAGGTATCTCTTTATAACAATGTAAGACTGGACTAATACAGATGGCAAGCAAGCACATGTAAAGATGCTCAACATCACATGTCGTCAGGAAAATGCAAATTAAAAGAACAATGAGGTACCTCTACACACCTATTAGAATGGGCAAAATCCAGAACACTGATGATAGCAAGTGCTGGTGAGGATGAGGAGCAACAGGAACTCTCCTTCATTACTGGTGGGAATGCAAAATGGTACAGCCACTTTGGAAGACAGTTTGACGGTTTTGTACAAAACTAAACATACTCTTTCTTACCATATGATTCAGCAATCGCGCATCTTGATACTTTCCCAAATGAGTTAAAAACTTATATTCATACAAAAATAGACCATAGATGTTTGTTGCAGCTTTATCCATAATTGCCAAATTTTGGAAGCAAACAAGATGTCTTTCCATGGGTGAATGGATAAATGTTTCTCTATAGTATCATGGTGCCAGTTAGGTTGTGGTATCATTTCGAGACCAATCATTCCGAGTTGTGGGTTTTTTTGTTTTGTTTTGTTTTTTGTTTGTTTTTTTTAGATGGAGTCTTGCTCTGTCACCAGGCTGGAGTGCAGTGGCATGATCTCAGCTCACTGCAGCCTCCGCCTCCCAGGTTCAAGCGATTCTCCTGCCTCACCCTCCCAACTAGCTGGGACTACAGGTGCCTGCCACCATGCCCGGTTAAATTTTTGTATTTTAGTAGAGACAGGGATTCACCATGTTGGCCAGGATGGTCTCAATCTCCTGACCTTGTGATCCACCTGCCTCGGCCTCCCAAAGTGCTGGGATTACAGGCGTGAGCCAGAGTTGATTTTTTAAATTAATTTTTCCAAATTATATTAAGACTATAAACTTTTGGATTGAAAAGGTTCAATGAACCCCTAACAGAATAAACTTAAAGTTCAAAAGCACAGAAAACCAATCACTATATTATTTAGGAATAGATACATATACAGTAAAAACAGTAAATGGCAAAGACAAGATTAACAAATTTCAGGATAGAGACTACCCCTGGGGAGAAGATGGGACACTTGAAGGACTTAACTGTATTAGTAAATTCTTTTTCTCAACTGCCCTAAGGAGTAAATAAGTATTTTTATTACTATTCTTTAAATTGAATATATAGGAAGTATTTTTGCAGGATGATAGCCATCACAATAAATAGAAAATAAACCAATGACTTCATCCATTCTTCTTCTGTGTTACTTAGAGTAACAAAAGCCAGAAACCTGGGGGTCACTCTTGATCACACCCTCACCAACCAAATCCAGCGAATTATCATCACTTTCCACTTCTCCCTACTTCCATTATCACACCTGGCCCAACCCACCTTGACTCTCATCGGAAACACTCATATTTCTTTCTCTCCCTTATACTCCTGCTCTAATCCAATCTCCACACAGCAGCCAAACACATTAAACCTTATCAATCTATCTCACCATCCCCTTTGCTATCAGAAGCAATGCAGTGACATGCAAATCTCCCAAGGCCACACAGCGAGCAAATGGCAGAGGCAGGATTCAAAATTTACGAGTGTTACTGGAGAGTCCACATGTCTTATTCACCCACCATCCTACCTTGGGTGATACTGGGAAAGACTCAGCCACTGCTTAGCAAGAGGTAACGTCTGGATAAAGGACAGATTTATTTTTCCTCCAATCACCAACTCACCTCCTTTATCTTCCTGACTCCTAGTTTTCCTTAACTCTGATTTCAAACCGTACTTTCCAAGTAATGGCCTCCTAACCCCCTTGCCCGACTACAGCAAGTCCCTGCTATTTATCCTCCCAGCATTTTGTCTATTTCTAGTAACATCCCTCCTCCACTAGTTTGTAACTTCCATGAAGGCAGGAGTCTGCTTTGTCCCCCATTGCACATCATACACCCTTACTCACTCTGGTTCTCTCCATGTTCACTTCTCAGTGAAAGTGATAGATCACCAACAAGACCTCTCGCCTTGCATTTCAACATCATGCAAGCTGATCTGGGGACCCTACCTGCAGGGCTGTGTGTGAGCCCTGGTGGGATGGGGAACAGAGACCAGTCCTGGAGCATGGAACCTAAGATGGCCTGTTCCATGCAAGAGACCTGGTGCCTGAGTGGGAATGAAAGAGAGTTTGTGTACCCAAGATTTCAATCTCTGGGGCCAGTGAATGAGTCATAAATGAGCCCCTTCTGCCCATTAAAAAAATCATATCTACTCCACTTACTCAGCTTGGGTGGGAAGCACCTGGATGTTCACCCCAGGCATGTTGGAGCCGCAAGTGACACAGACCAAGGTAACCAAGCAGGGGCAGAGTTGGGGTAGGGGTGGGAGGGCAGGGGCAGGCACAGCCAAGGTTGTGGGACTTCCCCAGAGGCCCAGAGAAGCTTGAGCTGGCAGAGGTCTGTCTCATCTCCTTGGCAGCATTTAGAATTTTTGTCCACAATCTTTCTGCTCTGCAACAGAGGCAGGGTGCCCTCATGCATCTCTGAATACTTAGTGTCCTGCACAGGGTATATGTACTTAGTGTCCTGCACAGGGTATATACCAAGGGTATATGTCCAAGAAATGGGAGGTGCAGCCAGTCCGCATGAGTCCTTCAGGTCTGACTCAGACACCTCCTTGAGAAGTGTTTCTTCCCTGACGTCCTCCTCACCGTGGGACCCTGCAGCCTTGGTGCTCTTGGTATTGTGGCCTCAAGATAATTTGCTGAATGAATGGAGACTCACAGGCTGATTCTCCTCTGAGTAGTTGCCAGGTCCAGTGCTGGAATCTGCCTGGAATCCTCTTCCCTCTTCATTCACCTGCTCAGTTTACATGAACATTTGAGGGATTACTAGATGCTATCTTACTGGGCTCAAGGGTCACCTGCAGAGAAGCTTTCTGACCCTTCCCTGTAGGGGCTTCTCTTCCCCATGGCCACTGCAACTAGATAGACCTCTCAGCTCCCAGATCAAAATGATCTCTTGAGCACAGAAACCAGATCCAATTCTCTCTCTGTGCCCATCCCCTGGTTGTGCTTGACACCCGACTGGGTTCAGGAAACGCCCACAAAAGGCACCATCTCTTAGGGGAGAGACCACCCATGAAGGAGACAGATCCTGGTTGCCATCCCAGCTCAGCACTTGATAGCTGTCTCCTTATAATGGCCTGTTGAGTCCACAAATGAGGCTCTAAACTACTGACTGAGTTGCCAGGATAGTCATTATCCCCTCAACCCCAGGGGAGAGCAGGACAGGACAGGGCCCTTAATAGCTGGTGCTTGGTGGTCCAGGTACCTGGAGAAGATGGGGGGAGGAGGAGAAGTTACAGTGGAGTTCATCCTTATCTGCCCTGATCTAAGGTCCTCCTCTCCCTCACTCCCAAAGTCACCAAAGAACAGAGGCTAAAAACAAGAACTAAATACTGATGTTTTATTTGGCGGTGTGCAAACCCAAGGTATTGTGAGTGAGAAAATGGAAGCAGGGCAGGAAGGAATGGAAGGGAATGCAAGATGATGTGTTACCAGGCTGGGCACTGCTTCTTGACAAGCCTTGAGGAGATACAGCAGTTGTGTCCACTGCCCTCCCCCGCGGTCTCCTATAGACTGCACTGTTATGGAGAAATAGTACCTAGCAGCAATTCATGGAAGGGAGGGAAGAAGGAGGAGTTTATCTGCCTGGCTCTTACCTACCTCCCATTTTCCGTTAGTCAAATTTTGCCCCATAAGCGTTAACTCCCCGATACTTCTAGGTGTGTTAGTGGGAATTTGCGATGCCAGGTGCCATGTCCTGAGGTAGGGCATTCCATCCAAGTCTGTGAAGTGGTGGGAAGAGATAGAAACTCTGGACATGCGGCCATTGAGTACCAGAGGGATAATCTGATGCAGTACATATACCATGTCCAATACTGTCCAATACTGGTTTTCATTTTCCAGAAGAGGAAACAAGGTATAGTGATCAATGATCTTTCCCAAGGTCATATGGCTATTAAGTGGTAAATTCGGGATTTGAGCAGAGGAGTCACTAAAGGGATTTAAACTGGAGAGAAGCATGCCATAAAGAGCTTTGTAAAGAAGCTCCCAGTCTCTACTGTGCTCCACCTCTCCATCTGGCTAAACTCCAGCAGAAGCAGGTGGCCCCAGAGAGGTCAGGGCATCCAAGAAAGGTTTTAGGGGTTTTGAGGAATCTTGAACTAGGCCCAGAGCTTTATTTGAGCTTCAAGATTGTCCCATTATCTTCCTGTCTTCATCTGAGCCTACACCTACCAGAGATGAGCTGGTCAGAGGCAGGCAGGGTCTAGGTGGAGACCAAAATGAAGAGAAGAAGAGACTGACCATCTACTCCTCCATCACTGGCCTGTGGCTCTGCAGGTCCTGCCATCTGCTGATGAATCTTTTAGGGTTATCCAAGATGATCAGATCTCATGAACTGTCAGCTGCAGTGATCACATCTATGTGGTCGATATCTAGTATGTAACCACATATTTCCTCCAGGCTCATCAGAGGGGAAAAAAGACCACTCACAGCCTTCCCACCTGCATGTGTACAGCCTTTCACCTGGGTGGCCTGGTGTGCCTCCTGCCACTGGCTCAGCTCCTCAGCCTTCTGCTCCATGTCAGCCTGTACCTGGAGACTGTGTGGGATGCAAACCCAATTCAGAACAGACAGGAGACCAGTATGGCAGCATCGCAGGTGATTATCCGGACACCAGCTAGAAGCTATTGGTTTTGTTTGTTTGTTTGTTTGTTTTAAGGAATGGAATATTTTAAATATAGATATTTTGAGCTCTTTAAAAGCCAAAAATTTTTTACAGCTTTGCAAACTAGAAATTAAAAAGCCACTGAAGCATCCTACATGTTTTAATTTCTAAGAAGGTAAATATTTGTTCACTATAACCCACATAAACAAAAAGTTCTTTGAATTCTCCCTCTTTTGTTTTCAAGAGACCATTCTTGAGACCAAAAGTGAGAAAACCACTGTGAATTATCCTTAGCTGTGATAGGTCTATTTCTTGCTATGTCTGAATCAGTTACAGATTTCTAAGTACTGTACCATGTCTCTGGCTGGGCCAAAATTTTTAGCCTTCTTAGCTCAGGAAGGTAGCTTTTGGTGACCTGAGGGATTTTCACCAAAGTTAGCTTTTTAAATTTCTTGGCTTTATATCTATTTTTCTTGTTATTTTCTCTGTTTTCCCCTCCTCTATTCTTTTTTTCTTATTTTTCTCTTTATTCTTTCTTTTTTCATTTTCCTTTATTCTTTTCCTTTTCTTTTTTCTTTTTCTTTATTCTCTCTCTCTCTCTCTGTCTCTCTCTCTCTCTCTCCAGAATCTTGCTCTGTCACCCAAGCTGGAGTGCAGTGGCACTATCATGGCTCACTACAGCCTCAACCTCCTGGGCTCAAAGGGATCCTCCTGCCTCAGCCTCCCAAGTAGCTGAGGCTACAGGCATTCACCACCACACCTGGCTTTTTTTTTTTTTTTTTTTTTTTTGTACTTTTTGTAGAGACAGGATCTCACTATGTTGCCCAGGCTGGTCTTGAATTCCTAGACTCAAGTGATCCTTCTGCTTCAGGCTCCCAAAGTACTGGGATTATAGGTATGAACCACCATGCCTTGCCTCATTTTTAATTTTTTTTTCTTAATTGTTTTTTGTTTTTCTCATTGTTTTCTGTTTCATTTTTCTTCACATTCTTCATTTAGTTTATCAGTATTATTAGTTAATATTGGTAATTAGTATTGTTAGCAGTAAGTCCAAAAGACTGTAGGTCCTTTATAGCATCTCTGCCAAGGAGGAGACTCATATTGGCAACTACAGGCTCCCCAAGACCATTGCCAAGAGAACCTTTGCCAAGGTGAAATTGGCCTGGTACATCCCGACTGGCACACAGGTGGCCGCAAAGGTCATTTACAAGTGTGGAACTCCAGCCTCCAGAGACTATCTCGTGAAGACATCATGAAGGTCTTGTGTCATTCCAACATAGTGAAATTATTTGAGTTGATTGAGACCAGGGAAATACTTTACCTAGTCATGGAACAGGCTAGTGAGACAGAGGTATTTGAGTACCTAGTGGCTCGTGGCAGCCTGAAGGAGAAAAAAGCCTGAAGCAATTTCCACCAGATAGTGTGGGCTGTGCTACGTGATAGTATTGCTGCCAGAAGTGCAGTATTGCCACTTGGGACCTGAAGGCAGAATAGTTGCTTTTGGATGCTGACATGAACATCGAGATTTCAGGCTTGGGCTTATTTGGCAACAAGCTGGATACCTTCTGTGGCAGTGCCCCTCATGCTGCCTAGAACTCTTCCAGGGCCAAAGTAAGGTGGCCCCAGGGTGAAGGTGTATAGCCAGGAGGCTTCCTGTATATGTGGTCAACACATCCCAGCCTTTTGATGGACAGAACCCTAAGGAGCTGCTGGAGTAGTGAGGGCTGAGAGGAACATTTGATATTTGTTTCTACCTGTACATGGAGTGTGAAAACCTGTTCAAGAGAATCCTCATCCTCAATCCAGCAAGAGAGGCCCTCCTGTGGGGAGAAACTAAAGCTTTGTGTTGAGTTATTTTCTGACTACAAAGACTTGGGCAGGCAGAACTGATGGTGTCCATGGGTCGTACATGGGAAGGGATCCAGGACTAGTTACAGGACAATGGAGTGTTGGCCACCTATCTGCTCCCAGGCTACAAGACATCCAAGCTGGAGGCTTGGATCATACCCCTGAAACTCATGCCTGCAACTGATCCCACTACCAAACTGCCCTTCCTTCCCCATCCACAAGGTACAGCATATCATCCCTGCCAACCCAAAGCAGCAGAGATGCAGTGAGCCTGCCATTCCCACCTTTACTTCATACTCTGAGAATAGTCGAAGGAACAACACAGAAATCAGAGGCCTGAGGAGGACCTGGAGTCAGGGTAGAAGACAGCAGCACAGCTAACTTGCCTGCCAATCCCCTATGTGGCCTGGAGAGAGGACCACTACCCTGCACAGCCTCCCAGCGAGGCCCTGTGGCCTCCCTGTTCACCCATACCCCAGCAGCAGTGGTGGAGGCCCAGGTGGAACCAGCTTCCCCCAGGGCATCTCCTATAGAGGAAACTGACTGCACACTGGGCAGCTTGGACAGGTGCAGGATCAGTAGAATTTGCCAAAAGTATGACCCAGCCTTTCCCTATGGAAACAGCCAAGGCTGGCAGGGGACCACGAGGAGGTTCTTCACCTTCCTCTGCAGTCACCTGTGTTTCAGGTCAGCCAGAAAGAACCAGCCTGAGACTGAAAGCAGAATGCAGACAGCAAAACCTCAGGTGGTGGGCAGCAAGGCAAGGTTGAGCACAGGGGAGAATGTGGGAGGTCAAGCTAGCTCCTGGCACTTGCCATGAGGCAAGGAGGTCCTGAGCCCCATGGAGCCCAAGGAGATGGGGCAGGAGATGGGCCATGCTGAAGGCAAACAGCTGTGGGCAGGAGTGAACAGAAAACACACACTGCTGTGCATGGCCCGCCTGGCTGAGAGGATCTCATGCAGTGGAGGACACAGGTGTGCAAGCTGCCAGGCTTCGCTCAGTGGGATCAGATCAGGAGGAAATCCCATAAGTCCCTGGCCTTCAAAAGCATTGTCCTTAAGATAAGTGCTGACTTGAAAGGTTGGCCAGGGGCTGCCTGGGGAATAAGAAGGGCAGCCCCTCTGCCCAAGCTGGGGAAACTGCAGAGACTGGACTGCTTCACAGGGGCTCTTCTCCCCTTCCCCTGCTCCTCTCTGTCTTGTCCTGCATGTTTTTTGGGAAGAAGAGATGGTTCTATAGAAATAAACAAACACAACCAACATACACAAAAATATATATGCCAATTCATTATATTTAAATACAGTAGTTAAAAAAAAACCCTGCTCTATGACAGCTGTCACAAGACAATCATCTACAACTTTCTGAAGGGTGGGCCCTGAACCCTTGAAAACACTCTTGTGACCCACCTGAAAAATAATAAGAAAAACACTATCCTCAATGGAAACCAAAGCCTGAAAGAGCATCGCGAGAGTGGGACAACTGTCAATGGCTGTAAAGAGGCTTTCCTGGAGCTATGGCAATGGCTCTTCTTGCTGGGAAACAAGGCCTGAGGGCCACACCTGTATGATGAATACTGCTCTGAGACAACCACCCCACTGTGTATAATCCTAAAACAATCTCAGTGTATCCTCTCTCATGTCCTGTGGGTGGCTGGGCTCAGCTGGGTGGTTGCTCTGCTCCTTGTGGTCTCTGCTGGGCTCACTCCAGGGGAGTACATCCAGCTGGGGACTGGGCTGGGTTGCAAGGTCCTACAGGATTCTCTCACACTCTGAGGCTCTGGTGCTGATTGAGGGCTGGGGTGCCTCAGTTTTTCTTCCTGTGGCATCTCAGACACAACAGGAGAGTCAATACTTACCTATAGCATGGCAGCTGGGTTCTAGGGGGGAACATTCCAGGAGAAATGAGTGAGTGCTTATCAACCCTCTGCTTGCCTCACTCTCACAAATCACATGGCTAAGACTGGAGTGAATGTAGGGAGGGATCACACAGGGAGAAGAGTACAGAGAGGCTGGACCCACTGGGCACCTGTGTATGGTCTATCACATACTGTTATGCAGCAGAGTACTGGACTCCTTTAGAGAAGTGGACGAAAATGCTCCTGGTAGTGGGATTCCTGACTGAGTGTCTGTACACAGGTGCAGAAGAGAAAGCAGAATTCATGCCTATGTATAGAAAATGGTTTGTTCATTGCCCCTGTCCATGGTATCTATCCACGGTGTTTCTCCATGGTGTCTGTCCACGGTGTCTGTCTGGCCATCCTCTGCCATGACTTCCAGTGAGGCAGGGTCTGATGTAGAATGTGCAAGTTGACTGCCAATGCCTGGAGTTTCCTGAGTTTGGGAACACAGGGAGCCTACTCTGATAAAGAGGGGCAAATCCACTGTTAAGGTCACACTAAAGGAGACGTTGCCTTGTCACACTGATATAATTCAGGACAGCATCCAGCTTGGCCACTGCACACAAGTTGGTGCCAAGTCAATAGCTGGACTGAAGCTCATTGATTGGGGAAACGGGCCTTGCTTTGCCAGGACTGAGGGCTTGTGGGTTGGGGCAACATTTCCCTATTTAGCTTTCAAATCTCAACTTGACCCTCACTTCCCAGGAAGTCCCCTAGCAGAAATTACTTGTAATTCACATCCATATTCTCTTCTCTCCTATTTCAACAGGCACTAATCTTACTGATTTCACATCTGCAGTCCTGCTGCCCCATCAGCTCCAGGAATAGAAGAGTCAGGAATGTACTCCTCACTGTACCTCCAGTGCCAAGAACCATGGGTGGTAAAATCGAAAACTGACAAATGCTTTCCCTTCTTGTCATCTGCCACCTCTCCTTTCCCCCAAATCACCATTTACTTTAAAACTGCTGACTAAGAATCAAAAGGCCAATGATCTTGGTCCTCTCTGACCAGGCCCCAGGTGAGAACTATGTCGTAAGGGGCAGTGGCCACAGGATGTGGTATTTGGCTGGAATGATGTAACCTCTGCCCTTTGATATCGTCATGTAACTGGGTTGTCAGCTAGAGCCCTCAATAATAAAATGCAAATAAAACCCCTATTCCTTGTAGAATGGGACCCCAGCCAGCTTCCCAATCTCAATGAGGATTCTTGAAAGTCAGATATTTCCCTGGTCTCCTCACGTTCTGATTTTCTGCTTTCACTGAATCCTGGATCTTTCTCCCTCCCATCTTTCATATTTTAGCTGTTCCCTTCTCCCTATCCTTAATCTACCCAGAGAGTCAGCTCCTTTACCATATTTCTCCTAAACCTCACTCATTCAAGGCCATTACATTACTTATTAAAGACCAATGTGTCTGTGTTTGGGTGTATGCGTGTGTGTGTGTGTGCATGCGCACATGTAGGGGTTTCTTTAGGGAACAGCACAGCAGATAAAATAGACTGTTGGACAGTATCAGTCTTAAAACATCTCTGAGACCCCCTTGCCTGGGCCCCAAATCCAAAATGAGGAATGTTCACTGGCCTTCTCTTCTGGTAGCTGCCAGCTCAATTTCTGGGACTTCTTCACTTGCCTTCAACCTCCTTGTCTCCATGCTGGCTCACTTACTCCCTGCCCCCTAAAAATCATGTTTGTGTGTTTAAGGCTAAAGAGCATTCATTTTTATTTATTTTTTCTTAAAGTGTTCCATCCTTATTGAGGTATATTTGAAGGATACAAAATCACGTATATTTAAAGTGTGCAATTCTATCGGTGTTGACATACATACAGCCATAAAACCATCACTTCCAAACAATATTTCCACCATCACCTAAAGTTATCTTGTGCCCTTTTAATCCATTCTTCCCTCAATCCCTTCCCTAGGCAACTAGTGATATTCTTTCTCTATATAGATTAGCTTGTATTGGTTGGACGCAGTGATTCACACTTATAATCCAGCACGTTGAGAGGCCAAGGTGGAAGGATTGTTTGAACCCAGGAGTTCAAGACCAGCCTGAGCAACATAGTGAG
>NW_016805767.1:690909-732637 GCF_001698545.2 Rhinopithecus bieti
AAAAAAAAAAAAAAAAAAAAGATTAGCTTATATTTTCTAGTGTTTTATATAAATGGAATCATACAGTATGTTCTTTTTTTGCCTGGCTTCTTTCACTCGGTATGATTTTGAGATTCTTCTCTGTTATCGTGTGTACCAATAGTGTGTCTTTACTGCAGTGTGGTATTCCATTGTATAGAAGTACCACAGTTTGTCTGTCATTCATCTACTAGTGGATTTGGGTTGATTTTGGGGTTTGGCTCTGTATAAAGCTCCTGTGAACACTCGCATTCAAGTCTTTGGGTTTCATGCTTTCTTTTCTCTTTGATAGATGCCTATAGTGGGATGGTTGGGTTATATTGTGGATGTATGTTTTACTTTTTAAGAAGCGGTCAAACTGATTTCCCGGTTGGTTGTGCCATCTTATACTCTCTTCAACTGTGTAGGAGAGTTTCAGTTGCTCTGGGTCCTCACCAACATTCAATATGGCCTGTCATTTTAAAGTCAGCCACCTACCTTGTTTTATGTTTTGAGTTTTTTAAAAAATGTACTTAAGTTTAGCCAACTCTTGTCTTCATTATACCAAAGTTTACAGGATTAAAACCAGATTATTTCTGTTGCTCCAGTGATATTAATATTGTCCACTCTTAACCCGCAAAGTGTCCTGGTTTGGATGCTAAAGTATATGTTTTATCTGCTTCCAGCCCGAGTGGCCATGTCCCCAGGCTGTCCTTCCACAGCCACACAGCCCATCAAGGCATTCTGCTCAATGAAGACATTTCCTTCCTCTGAAAGAGACTTTCCTGCTAAACACCTTTTTTCCTTACTACAACCTGATTACAGTAAGAAGGATGGCATAACATAACCATCCAAATAAGTTGAAAACTTTTGCCCACACAAAAACCTGCACACTGATTCATATTCGCCAATACTTGGAAGCAACCAAGATGTCCTTCAGCAGGTGAACGGATAAACAAAACGTGGCACGTACAGACAATGGAATATGATACAGCAGGAAAAAGAAATGAGCTCCAGACATTCTGGAAAAGTAAACCTATAGAGGTCATAAAAAGATCATCTCTTTGAAGTCTGGGTATTTGGTAAAAACAAATCAGTGGTTAACAGGAGCTTGGAGTGGGGAGGGAGGGATGAATAGGTGGTGCACAGAGGATTTTTAGGGTAGTGAAATGATTCTGTTTGATAGTGGAATGGTGGATACATGGCATTATGCATTTGTCAAGATCCATGGGACTGTATATCACAGAGTGAATCCTAATGTGAACTATGGATTTTGGTTAATAAAAGTGTTCCCGTATTGGTGCATCCGTTTTAGCAGGTATACCCCACTGAAGCCATATGTTCCTAGTGCTGAGAAGAGACCCTCCTCGTGGTATGCTCTGACTTTTTTCTCAGCATGGTCAGGCTTCCCTTGCCCCTTTCTGCCACCTACCTGCCCATCTGCTGCTGGTGGCTTAAGTTTAGCCAGCTCTTGTCTTCATTACACCAAAGTTTACAGGATTAAAACCAGATGATGATGATTATTATTAAAACCACCAAAGTGGCTGGTGGCCCCTTTGTTACTCACATAACTGTTTGTGGGGCCTTCACGTGTTTTTATAGAAGCTCGGTGACACCCCAAACTCAGGGGACCTGACAACTGTCCATGCCCTCTGGCCTGGGGCAATTCTACCTTTCTGTCTGAAAATGAGGTGGCCAGACCACTGCTATTTAGGGGTCCTCTGTTCTGAACCCTCAGCAACCCCATGGTTGGGGATCCCCCTGTCTTGCACAATGACGGAATTGGGAGAATGTTTGTCTTCCCGTCAGTTAGTTCCACTTCAGTGCTGTGCAGCCTGCTTGCTTAAATGGCTTGCCTTATTCAGTTCCCAGAATAAATCTTTGCTTAGATCCTGAATTATGCGACCTATTAATAACAAAAATAGCCACCTTAATGAAAAGTACTTTGCTGACCTCATATCATCTCTGAATATCATGTGTTATTAGTCACATTTTATGGATTGGAAAACTGAGGCTCAGAAAGGTTAAGCTACTTGCCCATGGTCACACAGCAAATATTGGCAGAGCCAGCCTTCAAACCTAGGTTTTGCTGATCCCAAGGGCTTTCTATACTCCATTCCTAGTGTAAACAGTAGGATGATCATGTTTAGTTGCTTTTAAAGGGTTTTTTTTTTTTTTTTTTTAATGAGGAGGCTGGTCTTTAGGAGTTTCAGTAGAAAGGGATGAGCTTAAAAGTTAATAAAATCGTCAATGTTTTGACACATTGGAAAAGAGCTTGAAGTCAGTGGGGTGGAGGGAGAGGAATTCATACTTGCTAAGGGGACTTCTCTGAATCTTGAGGCAATTCTAAATATAGTTCCCCAGAAACTGCTACTAATCATTAGAGTGACCAGCAGTTACTGATCATATACCATGTTTGAGACTGCAGTCATCCCACTGAATAGACATTATTTTGCAAATTCCCACAACCTCATGAAGTTAGTACCATTGGGAGCCCCATTTAACAGATGAGCCAACTGAGGTCAGTTAAGTCCTTGTCCATACCAATGCCCCTGTAAATGAGGGAGCAGGTGTGTTCAGGAATGCCAGCACTTCCTTCTGTTTTAATCTGTTTGGCTGTCTGATTGTTTTATATATTTATTTTCTTTCTATCCTACTGGATGTTTGTTTCATAAGGGTTGTAGTTATCTGTCTGGTTCACGTCTACAATCCTAGCTACTTGACCCATCATAGAGATTCCAGCACTATTTTTTGAATAAGTTGATGGGAAGCATGGCATCGCTTCCATTTAGGTTCTGGGTCCACCTTGTGTAATAGGAAAATGAAAAGCCTCATAGGAATACAGGGGATACTGGGGTAGGATTTTCACGGGAGGTTGAGGTGTTTTCAGAACTTTAGTGGCTAGTTTGAAACGAGTTTTGTGGTGCTGAGGGGAAGCTTCAGCTCCTTCTTCTCTTGTCTTCCTACTACCCTCTGGCCCAGTTCTTTTCCAGGTTCCTCCAGTGCAGGTCAGGATGGAGACTCTATCCCATAATAAGGGCAGAGCCCTGTAGAGAATGTCACCCATCACTTTCCTTCTTAGAACTCTCCTGTTCTCACTGCACATGGACAGAGAGAGGACTTAGAGCTCATTTACATGCTTGTTGGTTTTTTAAAAAGTGAAATAAAAATGCTCCCCTGCCAGGACTGTGACATCACCCAGGGCTGTGATTAGCTGGAAACAGGTGAGTAGATAAAATTAATCTTAAAAATTATTCACCATTCAATGTTCAGAAAATTCCAGAATGTGGCAGTCCACTTGATAGAGGAGGAGTTCAGAATTCATCCAGGGTCACCAGCAATCAGTTTTAACATAACTATCATTTTCAAAATGTTAATATCTCACTTACTGTGATGCTAAGGACAGTAAGTGTGTGCTGCCTTTACTTATCCACTTCATTTTATCATTTGTATGTAAAATATGTTTGCCTTTACCCAACCTACCAACCCCAGGTTTTTTGAGGTATAATTGGCAAATAAAATTGCATAAATTCAAGCTATACAACTTGATATTTTGATATATGTATACATTGCAAAATGATCACTGCAATCAAGCTAATTAACATATCCTTTACTTCACGTAGGCAGCATTTTCCTCCTTCCTTCCTTCCTTCCTTCCTTCCTTCCTTCCTTCCTTCCTTCCTTCCTTCCTTCCTTCCTTCCTTCTTTCCTTTTTTTGGTAAGAGTCTCTCTTGAAGTCTCCAGCTACTATTGTATTGGGGCCTTTCTCTTTAGCTCTAATATTTGCCCTATACATCTGGATGCTCCAGTGTTGGGTACATACATATTTAAAATTGTTATATCCTCTTGCAGAATTGACCACTTTTTTAGGTAAGAACACTTGAGAACTATACTCTTAGCAGGTTTCAAGTATACAATACCGCATTGTTAACTATGGTTACATTACTGTACATTAGACATCTGTTTGCTTTTATATGTGCGAATTATTTGGTTTTACTGGAAATATATTAACATTGCACAAGAGATTGCCTATGGTCGTCCATTACATTAGTGGCTCCAGTGAGTCATGATCCCCCTCCCCACATCTCCAGGTATTCATGTCCTTGTGTAGGCGCCCCCCTTGAGTCTGGGCTGGATGTGTTTCTTGCTTTAAGCAGTAGAATGTGGCGGGAGTGACGCTGTGTCTGTTCTGGGATGAGGATATAGAGTCATGGCATCCTCTGCTCCTGTGCTTTGGGAGTCCTGGGCCACTATGTAGGAAGTCCAGCTACTCTACTGGAGAGACTACGTAGAGTAGCCTCAAGGAGAGGGAGAGGCCTTGAGAATGATGAGAGACAGAAGCCCAACTGTCCCATTCCATGTTGAACCAGACTTTAGTCAACCCATTGGCTCAATATACTCACGAGTGACCACCAGCAAGCTAGCAGAGTCTGGATTGGATCTGTTACTTGCTCAACCACAGAGCTGAGCCTGGTACAGATTGTAGAATCATGATAAAATAAAATCATTGTTACTTTAATCCACTGCATTTTGGGATGGCTTCTTATGCAGAAATGGATGACCAAAATATTATCTAACAGCAAAGATTCTCAACCCCGACGATCTAAAAGTACCATCACCCAGGGTTCTAACCCTTCAGAGATTCTGATTTGATTGGCCTTGGGTGAGACATCATATATAAAGCTTTTTAAAGTTTTACTTTAAAGATGAATACACAGGATGAATGGAGGAACAAATGGTGGTATATACATGCAATGGAATATTATTCAGGCATAAAAATGAATGAAGTACTTACATGTGCTACAATGTGGATGAACCATCAAAACTTCAAGAGAAGTCAGTCACAAAAGGTCATGAATGATTCCATTTATACCAGATATCCAGAATAGGCAAATCCATAAAGACAGACAGCAGATTGATGGTTGCCAGGGACTAGGGTAGGGGACATGGGGAGTGACTGCTTAATGAGTATGAAGTTTTCTTTCAGGTTGATGAAAATGTTTTGAAACTAGATAGAGGTGGTAGTTGCACAACATTGTGAATGTACTAAATGCCATTGAATTGTTCACCTTAAAATGGACATGAGAAAGGTAATTTTGTGTAAATTTCACCTCAATTAAAAAGAAGAATCAGAAGAAGGAGACAAAAGAGGAGGTTAAAGTGAGGCAATGTGGAAAGGACTTGGCCTGATATTGCTGGCTTTGAAAATGAAGGAAGATGTTATGAGCCAAGGAATGCAATGGCCTCTAGGAGCTGGAAAAGACAAGGAAAGAGATTCTCCCCTAGAGCTTCCATACAGGAATGCAACCCTGCCAACACCTTGCTTTTAGCCTGGGGAGACCTGTGTTGAACTTCTAACCCACTTTCTAACTTTTAATTATAACATAAAAACTTGTGTAGTTTTAAGCCACTAAAAAATACACAATCATTTTAGCTTTATTTTTAAATTTTATTTTGGGGCATAACAGTTTGATAAGGTTTCACATATGTTTAGATTCATGTAACCACCACCACCACAATAGCATACAGAGAGTTCATCACACACAAACTCTCTCACTCTTCCCTTTGTAGTCACCCATCTCCCACCCCTAACCCCTGGCAACCACTGATTGTTTCCCCATTACTATCATTTTTCCTTTGCCAGAACATCTTTGCTTTATTTCACATCTTAGGAGGAAAAGAATTTCTTTAGTACTGATTTTGGAGCATGTCTGTTGGTGATGAATTCTTTCAGGTTTCATTCATTGAGAATGTCTTTATTTCATCTTCATTCCTGAAGGATGTTTTCACTGGATATTGAATTCCAGATCGACAGTTTTTTCCTTTTCAGCACTTTAAAATATTATTCCATTTCCTCTGGCCTACTTTTTTTTTCCTGAGGAATCCACAGTTATTCAAGTCAATGTTCCCCTTTATATAAAGTATCATTTTTCTCTGGCAGTTTTCAAGATGTTTTGACTTAGTTTTTAGCAGTTTAATTATGATGCATCTGGGCACGGTTTCCTTTGGGTTTTGTTTGTTTCTTTGCATCCTACTCTTCTCCTTCTCCCTCTGGAACTCTAACAATATGAATGTTAAACTTTTTCGTATTGTCTCACATGCCTCCAATACTCTGTCCATTAATTTTTAATTTTTTCCTTTTGTTCAGATTGGATAATTTCTATTCAATCTTCAATTCACTGACTTTCTCCATTTTGCTATTAATCCTATCCAGGCAATATTTTATTTCAGTCATTATAATTTTCAGTTCCAAAAAGTTTCTCTTTTGTCCTTCTTTGTATCTTGTATTTCTTTGCTGAGATGTTTTTTGTTTCAAGAGAATTTTCCCTTACTTCTTGGAATATGGTTATAATAGCTGCCTTTACATCTTCAATAATTTCAACATTGTGTCATCTTGCAGTTGGCATCTGTTGATTGTTCTTTTCCCAATAAGTTGAAGTTTTTCTTGTCTTTCATATGTCAAGTAGTTTTGGATTGTGTCCTGAACATTTTGAATATTACATTATGAGGATCCATGTCTCGTTTAAATCCTAAAGCAAATTTTGAATTTTGTTTTGTTTTGTTTTAGCAGGCAATCAATCTAATTAGGCTCGAGACTCAAGTTCTGACCTGTGGACTGTGGTTCTAGTATCAGTTCAGTTTTCAAAGCCTTTGCAGTGCTATGGGAATCTGTTGCGTGTATGTTGCCCAGTGGCCATTTGGTGGCCTGGATCACAGTCTCCTGCACAGTTCAGTTCTCACACCATGTGCAGCTTAGAAGTAAGCCTCAGAGTTCATATGGAACTGCTCTCTTGAACTCTCTCCTTTCTGAGATTATTCTGGCACTTTTGGCCCCCTGAAGCCCCATTTTTTTTTGTCCTCTGGTTAGAAAGCTAGGTCTTTAGTTTTTCTACCTTGCTGCATACATCTCATGGCTATACCTGAGTCTATCCCACCAGGCAGTGTATCAACAGAGAGAGAGAAAAGGCAATGGTATCTTGTCCTACCGTCTTGGGACCACAACTTCTCTAGTGGAGGGAAGACTCACTTCCCTCAGAGCCTTAAGTATTTCGGTGCTCTCTAGGCTGCTGTTGCCATTGTTGTTACTGCTGCCACTATGGGATTACTTAGGGGTTGGGTGGGAGAGAGTGGAGAAAAGATTTAAAAACCGGGGACTTTCTCCACTTCTTATGACTCTTAGGTGTCCCACAACCACCTTGGGTCAGAAAGTGAGGATTCTTTTTAGAGCCCTGCTTGCTTTTGGTGTGCAATCCAGGTCAGACTAATGAGTCCAGGCCAGATGATACCAGAGGGGATAAAAGATAAGAGACTCATGGTGGTTTTGGCGGTACTTCATATTCTGATCTCTTTCCCCAATCCACCTGCTCCTGTTTACTTGTCATTGTCCTCAGATAGCTGTTCAATGTAGTCTATCCAGGGTTCATTGTTGCATTTGATGGGAGAAACAGGGTAGGGTATGCTTACTCCACCTTGCCCAGAACAAAAACTCCAATATATATGTCTTAATCCAACACTATAAATGGTTAATAAACTTTGCCTTCAACAACAGGCACAATGACCAATGCTAATTGCCAGGATTGCCTCCAATAGCTGTGTTCTTTCTGCTGGATAGAGACTCCTGGGCCACCTTAAGGGTTAGCTGAGGCAGGCACTGCTATCATGGGTCACTCCTGAGGCCAAGCTACTTGAAGCAGCTCCTGTCTTCTCAGGTCCTGGTTCCTGCCTTCATCTTCCTATTCCTCCCACCCAACACAGTCCAAGAGCTAAGTAAGGTAGCCTCCTCTCAGAGCTTACCTGAACCATGACAGAAGCGTCAGTGAGGAATTGGAGCCTGGAATGTCTGACTGAGAAGTTTGGTCATGACTTAATAAGTAAAGGAAGCTCCTGAAGATTCTCAAGTAGCAACATAATGTAATCATTATCATTAAAATAATAATTAACATTTATTAAGCCATGTACTATCCTATATGTTTTTACATACATTATTGTATATACGTTATTACATTAAGTCTTCTGCTATGGTTTGGATTTGTGTCCCCACCCGAACCTAATGTCAAACTAATCCTCAATGTTGGAGGAAGGACCTGGTGGGAATTAACTGGATCATGGGGACAAACTTCCCCTTTGCTATTATCATGATAGTGAGTGAGTTCTCATGAGATCTGGTTGTTTATAAATGTGTAGCACTTCCCACTTTGCTCTCTGCCTCCTTCCTGCCACCTTATGAAGATGCGCCTACTTCCCCTTCACTTTCCACCATGATTGTAAGTTTCCTGAGGCCTTCCCAGCCATACTTCCCATATAACCTGTAGGATTGTGAGTCGATTAAACCTCTTTTCTTTGCAAATCACCTAGTTCTCATGTAGTTCCTTATAGCAACGTGAGAACAGGCTAATACATCTTCCAAACAGGTTACAGGATAGATACTATTTTTCATTTGCAGATGAGGAAACTACTTTTACCTGGAAGTGACACGTTACTAACATCAAAGGGTCAGGAAAGTGCCATCCTAACTTATGTTGAGGAGGAGAAGAACTGGATGAGCCCAGACACATATAAGCTTGTGACCTTGGGCATTAATTCCCTCTTCTACAAAAAGGGGATAACAATGGTGTCCACCCTGTTGTGCTGACAGCATAAGATTATGAATGTAGTATGCTTAGCACAGTGACTGGCACAAAGGAGGCACTCATAAATCACCACTTTTATTTGTTTCCCTTTTTCAATGTAGCTGAACCAGCACGTACAGTTCTACTTGAATCTCCAAGAACTGGCAGGTCTCCTGGACCAGACTCCATTTTTAGTGATAATTGGATGCTTATTATCACCTAGAGATCTGGCTTGACAGCTATTTTGCACTTTACCAAGAAAAAACAAGTAGCTATGCCTTGGTGGCAGTCAGATGGCCAACACATTAAAATGAGTTTGCGCAACCCACCACTTTACCTATGGTCAAGTGTTTAAAACCTCATCTCATGTATTTAATCAATTCCATTAAAATGTTTTTCTCTCAATTTCTGTGAAGATGCGGGGAAAAAGGTAATATGTATTCATCTTCAGCATTTTCACTTGATGTGTGAGGTCACAGTTAAAAGCAGCTACCACACATTTGGTCAAGAGTTCAGGGACAATCTGGGCAGCAGGGAGCAGTAATGTCTCCATTTAAGATGCAGGAGCCAATGACTAGGTCAGTAATTTTCCACTGGCTTCAATGAGAGCCCTGACAGGGAAAGGAGTAAGAGGAAAGGAAGAGGAGATTGTGGGAGGAAACAGAGCTGGGCAACTGCGTTGCAGAGACACAGGGACTGTCAGCCAATTGTCTTGGACTTGCCTATGCCAAACGTTCTGGAAATGGACTAAAGTGGGAGGAATATCACAGCAAGGTGGGACTGGGTGGCGAGTAGGGGGAGCAGGGAATCAGCAGGGGCTGTGACATCAGAGGAATCCTGTTAACGGGTGTTCGCTACTGGCCAGTTCTTTAACCTCTTTGAGCCTTGATTTCTTTACCTACCAAGTGGGCAAAAAAAATGCCCATCTCGTATGATTGTGGGGAAAGCAGATGAGAAAATGTGTGTGGCACAGCCATGGGGACAGGGGGCCAAGGGCATGCTCAGTAGTGCTACTTTCCTCTTTCCAACTCGGATGTCAGAGGGGACCATCTGCCCTCCAAGATCTAGAGGAGAGGATCTCAAATCCTCACCCCACCAGTGCCCAGTTTTAGATTTTGGTGAAGCCCCAGGCATAATATTTCTTGCTTCCACTCCACTATGCTTTCCTCAGTTAGGTTTTTGATCTAGCCAGATGTTGACCTCAGCTTCAGACACACACAGACTCAGCACTCACACTCTTACACATGTACAAACACACATGCCTACACACACACACTAATAAACATAAACACACACCACTCACACAGACTCATACATGCACAATCACACACATACATGCAACACACACTCCCACTCCCACACACATACACTCTCACACACACAAGTACATACATGACCTATGTTCACTGAAATAATATTGTTCAGCACATTGTGTATACAACGTTCTAGGAAACATCTTTTAAAAAGTGTATTAAACTCATGTTTCTGTCATTATCCTATTATAAACCCTTCCATTCACAGATGATAAACTCTTAACAACACAGGGCATCCGTAATGATCTGAGCATCCTCTTTTGAACATTTGTCTACGAACACTTCACTACACACATAGGCCCTCACACGCACAATCCCTCCCTCACACAGCCCTTGCATTCAAGACCACTGCGTGTGTTCCAGCTGTGATGAAACTCTGGGGCTATGGAGGAGATTTATGCTCTCAAAGCACAGGGGTACAAATTGAGTACATTCTGGTTTTTTGAAGTCTTGGACATGTCCACTTGGGCTGTACTTCTTGCCACATTTCCCCTACCCACTGTTATCCCTTTCTCCCCTTCCTTCTCTCTTCCTTCGCTCTGCCTTTCTGGCCCCCACTAGGGCACTTTTTTCTAACGTAAGGTGGTCTAGCATTTCTTTGTTGTCTTCTTTCAGCTCAAGCCCACAGGCTCTTGTTTTCTGCTTCCAAAGGCTTATAGAGGTGTTCTCCTAAACACACGTGGTTCCTGTCCCAAGGTCTTCCGGAGCAGCTGGAGAAATGCAATATGCTTGTTTTGCTCTGTTGCCTTCTTCCTATGCAGTGTTCTATGGCCAGGGGTGACAGTGGCAGTGGTGTTAATACCTGGAGAGTATTCCACGCTTGTCTCCATTACTGCTAACTTCCCAGGGTCCCCACTTGCACAAAATATGCCCTGGATCAACACAGACTAACTGATGGCATAAACACAGCTGATGGCATCAATCACTTTATGATGCAAATTAGATCCACGTTCTTTCTAGAATAGGGGCATCCATCACCACTGCCATCAGAGGTCATTGGACATTACTACTAACTTGGGTGACACTAAATGGATCTGGGATACAATCCTAGCTAATTCGATGCCCACTGTCTGACATTGGATGAATTGCTTCACCAATCTGTGCCTCAATTTCTTGACCTTTAAAATGGGGGTGATGGTACCTGTCCCCAGAGCCAAATGTACTGTGAAGTGAGTGAAGATGAACCCTAGGTAGCCCTCACTGCTAAAGACCTGCTTTTGTACCTAATTTCATGTTGGTAAATTGGTGTTCCTTTTCCTTTCTAAAGAAATTTTTTTCTCTTGTTTCAGTCTATTTGTATTAGATCATATGTGTTCCTTTTCCAAAAAGGCTCCCCAAATTGTATACAATTCTGGACCCATAAAAGCTGGTTTCTGTGTGGGTTGGAAGGAGAAAATGAGATGATGTCTGTAAATGCTCAGCCTAGACTGTTCTGAGTGCTCCAGGCATGGAAGCCATTGCAGAGAGAGCACCAGGACGTCTGAACCCTTCTTGCTGGCACCTTCTTCTCCATGTCCCCCCTAAATGGGCCTGCCAACTGGGGTGAACTTCTGCAGGACACAGTAACTCAGGCCTTGCAGCCTGCGTCCAGCTTCTCTCAGGCACAGATGTATCCCTCCTCTTGACGCACACAGCTTGGAAGCTTTCCCTAGACACAGCCAGCTTGACAGAGGCCACATCGTTCAAACCCCCTGCCAGTTCCCCTCCAGCTGACACGGTGGCACCAAACAGGAGGAACTCCATATTAGTCTGTTTTCGCATTACTATAAAGAAATACTTCGCCTGTAATCCCAGCACTTTGGGAGGCTGAGATGGGTGGATCACGAGGTCGGGAGATTGAGACCATCTTGGGTAACATGATGAAACCCCATCTCTACTAAAAATACAAAAAATTAGCCTGGCATGGTGGCGGGTGCCTGTAGTCCCAGCTACTCAGGAGGCTGAGGCAGGAGAACGGTGTGAGCCCGGGAGACGGAGCTTGCCGTGAGCTGAGATCGTGCCACTACTCTCGAGCCTGGGCGACAAAGCAAGACTCCGTCTCAAAAAAAAGAAAGAAAAGAAAAAGAAAAAAGAAAAAGAAATACCTAAGACAGTGTAATTTATAAAGAAACGTTTACTTGGCTTATGATTCTGCAGGCTTTACAGGAAGCATGGCAGCTTCTGCTTCTGGAAAGTCCTCAGGAAACTTACAACCATGGCAGAAGGCAAAGGAGCCAGATGTCTCACATGGCTAGAGCAGAAGGAAGAGAGAGGGGGGGAAGTGCTACATATTTTTAAACAACCAGATCTTGTGAGAATTCTATCACAAGAACATCACCAAATGGATGGTACTAAACCGGCGGTCCCCAATCTTTTTGGCACCAGGGACCAGTTTTGTGGAAGACAATTTTTCCACAGACTGGTGAGTGGGCAGGAAATGATTTCAGGATGAAACAGTTCCACCTCAGATCATCAGGCATTAGATTCTCAACCTAGATCCCTCGTATGCGCAGTTCACAACAGGCTTCAAGCTCCTGTGAGAATCTGCCACCACCACTGATCTAACAGGAGGTGGAACTCAGGCGGTAATGCTCTCTCGTTTGCTACTCACCTCCTGCTGTGTGGCCAGGTTCCTAACACGGTAAGTACCCATCCATGGCCCGGGGTTGGGGACCCCTGTACTAAACCATTCATGAAGGATACACCCCCATGATCCAATCCCCTCCCACCAGGCCCCACCTCCAACACTGGGATTACAATTACACATGAGATCTGGGTGGTGACACAGATCCAAACCATATCAAAGTCCCTCTCACTACCCCTCCACAAAGACTTTGTTATGGCCACTTGGGACCTGGCCTACTGCAGTGTGTTCCCGTGTTCCATTTTCTGCACCTCAGGTCCACAAAACTGGCATATGGATTCATCACCATTCTTTCTTCAGAACACAGTGTCATTATTGGTCCCCGTCTGGCCTGCTGTTACCTGATTATGCTTTTTGTTTTATTCTTTAATGTAATATGGACTGCAAGACCATCACCCAGAACAAGAGCTAGGACCTTGATAGAACCTACAGCTGACTTCACCTGCACCTTCAAATGTTTGGATTTAATTCAGAAAAGACTCCAGTTCTCCCAATAATCCACCGCTGCTGTGTACACTAGCCCCCACCCCATGTCTTCTTTCCCCCTTGGTTACATATCTTCAAAAGAAGTCCAGAGCAATCATATTAGCCACTTGATAGGGCATTTGGTAAGGTCTTGGGTAGAGGATCAAGTTGAAAGCAATGATTTAAATTAGGTTTTTGCGTTTATGTTTGTTTTCTCATTCAACAAACCTCTCGTGCTCTCCTCCTTTTAGGCCTTGCAGGTTCATCAAGATGTCCTTGAGGTTCTGAGGGAAATGATCCAGATTCTCCTGAGTTCTCTCTCCCACCTAAGCAGGAGGCTGCCCCTGGCAGTAACCCTGGGCTGCCATGCAGGATCCTGGGAGGCTGGGCTGGAGTGGGAGCTGGGCGGGCAGGAGCCTGCATGTGCAACTGTGCTGATACGTCATATCTGAAGCCAGAATCAGAAGGGAAACAGGTCACCAATGTAAAGGGGTCAGCGGAGCAGGAGACAAAGTCATGAGAACCAGGGCTGCCCACCCGGAGTCGGGGGAAAAGCAGAGGATGAGGGTGCAGTCCAGGGGAGCTGAACTGGGGGGAGGTTCACCCTACTGCCTTTTCAGGCTGGGGAGCCCCTGCACGTCACCGCTCTTGGACATCTCTGACCTCCCCACACCTCACCCCTGCACTGGTGCCTCTCAGCACCTGGGCAGCTTTATGAGAACGCCTGTGTCTGTCTCCACCCCGAAGGCTTCAGATTTGCTTGGTCCGGGGTGAAGCCCAGGCACTGTGTGTTCATGAACGTCCTCCAGGTGATTCCAGTGTGCAGCCAGCACTGAGGCTGCCCTCGAGAGTGCGGGGTTGGGGCTCTATCCATCTGCCTGGGGCGGGCCTTGATATAATCTGGGGAGCTTGGGATATGGGAGACTCCCAAGAGGTTCAAGGCTAAAACTGACTGAGCCCCAGCCACTCTCTACCTGTAACTCCTGTCTTTAGCTGTCTCATGGATCTGGGAACAGTGGAGAGGCATGAGTTAGGCATCGGTAGGAGTTGGAGTCTGAAGGCCACACGATCGTTAGGTCTCTCTTGAAAGTCCTCACTTCTTGGTCTCCCAGCTTGAGGGCTGCCAGTTGGCACAGCCACAGTCAGTGAGGGTCAGAGAGCTCCTTCCTTTGGGACCTGGCTCCTCCTTCTTGGCCTGGAGGGGTGGTGGGCCTCTCAGTTCTTTCCGAGAGCCACACTTCCCCAAATGTCTGGGGCACTGGGGAAGGATTGGAAGTAGCAATGAAGAAACAGCAATTTCTTTAAGAATGAGCGTTTGGGGTGGAAGAACTGTGAGAATACTGCATGTAGCAGTGGGTGATACAGCAGGGCTGTGTCTAGAACCAGTGGAGGTTTCTCTGGGGCCCACCCTGGCACGCTCCGTCTGGATGTTGGCCTGTGGGTGGAGCACCCGGCATGGATCTGCAGGGCTTTGGACAGTGCCTTTCAGTACCAATAGGCAAACTTGGGCCTAGACTGGTGAGTAAAGCAGCTAGAAAAGGATTTTACTGATAAGTAGGGTAGCCATGGGGGTGAAGATGAGGGGTTTGGGGGATAGGTAAAGTGTTTCTGTGGAGGGATGTTTGCTACCACCAGAATGGTGTCAGGATGTGAAAAGGGGGTAAGCTGGTGACAAGATCTTGGGTAGTTGCACTCAAGGACACAGCGTGACCTGGACTGGGGTTGCTGGTGTAGGGGGTGTGGTTGTGCTAGCAGAGGCTGACTCAGTGGGGCCCGAGCATCCCTGTGACCCACACCCACTGTTCTCTGCAGGGAATGGCTGGCTTGGGGGTCCCCAACTGGCATCCTCACTGCCCCTCCAAAGCAGTGGCTCCCTGGGCAGGCTCTTTCTCCTGCACCATCACTGCTATCTTGCCTCAGTGACCAAGCATCCCTGTAGCCCCCACACTGGGCTGCCTCCATGCTCTGGCCGTCTCTCCTCTGGTCAGGGGAAGATAGAGCATGTTCTGGGGGTGTTTTTTTCTCTTAGATCCTCTGGTTTACAAGGCTAAGTTTTTGGAGATGGTAAAATTAAAGGTCACTGAAAACATGGCCCATCTGCTTTGTGTGTTCTGAGCCACCAGGTCAGACCGGGTGCTTCAGGTCATCACCATGAACTGTCAGGCTGTGAGCTTCCTCAGAGCAAGCCTCTTCAAGGAGCACCGCCCGCTCTCAAATTGGAAGACTTGTCTTGGCGGCCAGCTTTCCAAGGAACACAGAATTGAAGCACAATATTATCAGCATGGAAGAGGGGGCCCCTGAGTAGTCCATCCAAGGCAAATAGAAATTTCTGCATGCAAACTGGACATTACCAACAACTCCAGCTACTCTCCTGCCTCCCGGCAATAACCTATCATCTTCTGTGGGAAGGAGTCTTGTCTGATCTGGCTTGGCCCAGCCTTGTGTCAACACCCCTCACCCAGCTTCTCTGGGGTGGCTTGGAGGTGATGAGGAAGAAGTGGTGAGACCTCAATCCAAGTGTGATATGGGCTTAGACTTCAGTAGGTGAATTTTTCTAATCCTTCCTCCCTTCCCCCTCCACCCCAGCATATACTGACTCCTTTAGAATAAAGAAAACTGTGAAGAACAGCTCCTCTAATAGATCTTACCTGCTTGAAAATCCCTCAAGTGTCTTCTGTTGTGGAAAACCCTGTTTTTTTCCTCCCCAACCCTGCCTGTATTAAAACCTGCTCTTGATAAGAAGGGCTTTCAGGTTAGTCTACAGCCTAAGGTAGATCGCCTCTACAAGAGTAAAGAGAAGCAGTCCAGGATGGTGCATTTAACCAAAACCAAAAGTCTCCTTGTGTGGTCCATTTAAATCTGTGTATGAAATACTTAGATTGCCAACCTGGGCAACACAGAGACCCTATCTCTACAAAAAGTTTAAAAACTTAGCCGGGCGCAGTGACTTGCACTTACAGACCCAGATACTAAGGAGGCTAAGGCAGGAGGATCTCTTGAACCCAAGAGTTTGAGACTGCAGTGAGCTGTGATGATGACACCACTGTAATCCCGCTGGCAACAGAGCAAGACCCTGTCAAAAAGAAAAAAGAACAAAGAAAGAAAGAAAAAGAGAGAAGAGAGAGAGAGAGAGAAAGAAAGAAAGAAAGAAAGAGAGAGAGAGAGAGAGGGAGGGAGGGAGGGAAGGGAAGGGAAGGGAAGGGAAGGGAAGGGAAGGGAAGGGAAGGGAAAGAAAAGAAAGGAAAGAAAGAGGGAAAGAAAGGGAAAGAGAATGGAAAGAAAATTAGGAAATAAAAGAAAAGAAAAGAAAAGAAATGCTTAGATTGTAACACCTCACATGCAGCAACCAGGACAGGCTTGGTGTCAAAATACGAGAAATAGCACAGAATCTATTATTTCTTCTCCAAAGGCCCTTTTCCAAGTTGTACTCAGCGTGGAAATTTTTGCCAACATAAACCTAAGGACAAGAAATTTCTTCCTAGAAATACAACACAGGTGAGACAGACAGGATGGGTGGGGTGGGGAAGCATCACAGAGTGTGGGGCTGGTTCAGGGTTCTGGGCTGCCAAATTTACAGAGTTATTATCTCAGCATCTACATCTGCACAGACTGATGCAGTAGCCTGTAACAACCAGGAGAGGTAAGGCTCCTGAACACAGGGCCTGAAAGTTACGACCTTCGAGCAATTGTAGCCAGAGAGAAGCCTCCTCTGCTATTGGATTTGGAGCCCTAGCAGAGGGGGGTGAGCCATCTAGGACAGACTGGAAGATGACAAGGAAGTGTGGCCACAGACAATCCATAGAATGAAAGAAGACACTGTCAACGGGAAGGGATGAAACATTCCTCACAGCCCCACCTGGCTAAGGTTTCATGAGCCATTACCATGGGGGGCCTGGAAGTGAATATGGGAGACATACTATGTTTATTTGTCCTTTGTACATTCACGTGCAAGCTGATGATTTGATGAGCAGTATATAGTTTATTCTGTAGTGTGGGATTGGCCACAGGAGTATAATTTAATTAGGGCTGCTCTGCGTACTGATTTGCTTAATTTGAAGCCCATTCCTCCCCTGGGCAGGGAAGTCTCTAAGCCTCTGACGGGTAAATGGGAAATGAGGTCATCTGTGGATGACACAGAATGTAGATTAGCCAGGCACAATGATGCACACCTGTAGTCCCAGCTACTTGGGAGACTGAGGCAGAAGGATCACATGAGCCCAGGAGTTCAAGGTCAGCCTGGGCAACATAGTGAAACCCTCTATTAAAAAAAGAAAAAAAAAAAAAAACACAAAGAACATAGACATCATGAACAATAAATGCCTACCCAGTGCTTTAACTGGGCATTACTCCAGAGCCAATATGCTGTCAGGCATGCCAGACATGTCATTGTCATTGTAGCTTCTGCATGGCTATGTATGAACAGGAGAAGTGGATTTCAAACTATGAATCATTTTCAGGATCAAGTCTGAGGTGCCAGTAATTTCATTTCTGGGCCCATTTACCCACGGCAGAGCAGGACAGCTTGTTGTGGAGCAGGAGATTCATGCTCCATCCATAGAGGAATACCTTGGAGACAGCTGACAGTCTGTGTTTGGGAATGCTGACAGCGCTGGCACAAAAGAAGGCCCATTTGTATATGCATTCAAGCAGAGAAGAGTAGAAGATACTCAGTAAAAGCTCCAGGGATACGAGGAAGAGGGTGAGGTTTGTGTAAAATAGGAACCCTCAGCTAAACAAATATTGGAAATAACAAAAAGGTGGGTGGTGGGGAAGAAATAGAAGATTTTTGGTTATAGCTGCATTTTCATTTAACAGCTTATGAAATGTGGTTCAGAAAAGGGAATAGGACATGATGAAAAGCCCAGCTGGTCAATAGAAAAATAGTGGGTGGATTATAAAATAATTTTTAAATTAATGTGTTAGTTTTTCTGCTGTAACAAATTACTACAAGCTTAGTGGCTTAAAACAATGTTAACTTATCTTATACTTTTGGAGGTCAGAAGTTCAAAATGGTTCTTAAAATCAAGGTGTCAAGCATTCCCTTTGAAAACTGGCACAAGACAGGGATGCCTTCTCACCACTTCCTATTTCAACATAGTGTTGGAAGTATGCGCCAGGGCCAATCAGGAAGAGAAGAAATAAAGGTATGTCATTAGAAAGAATAAATATTAATAAATCAAATTGTTCCCTGTTTTGCAGAGATATTGTATATTTTTAGAAACCCCATTAGTCTCAGCCCAAAATCTCCTTAAGACTGATAAGCAACTCAGCAAAGTCTCAGATACAAACCAATGCAAAAATCCAAGCATCTTATACACCATAACAGACAAACAGAGCAGGCCAAATCATAATGACTTCCTTTCACAATAGCTTCAAGAGAATAAAATACTAGGAATCCAACTTACCGGGAGTAAAGACCTCTTCAAGAGAACTACAAACAACTGCTTATGAAATAAAAAGAGGACACACAAATGGAAGAACAATACCATGGCTCACGGATAGAAGAATCAATATTGTGAAAATGGCCATACTGGCCAAGGTAATTTTATACATTCAATGCCTGCCCATTAAGCGACCAATGACTTCTCACAGAATTGGAAAAAACGTTAAAGTGCATATGGAACCAAAAAACGCCCCACATTGCAAGAAATCTAAGCCAAAAGAAGCAAACTGGGAGCATCAACGCACCTGAGTCAAACTATACTACAAGCTACAGTAACCAAAACAGTATGGTATCGGTTACCAAAACAGAGATATAGACCAATGAACAAACAGACCCCAAAATAATAACCACACATCTAAGCCATCTGATCTTTGACAAACTGACAAAGAACAAAAATGGGGAAAAATCCTATTAATAATGTTGGGAAATGCTAGATTAAGAAAAAGCTGAAATGGATCCTTTCCTTACCCTTCATACGAAAATAATTCAAGATGATAGAGACTTTGTAAAAAAAATGTTATGACTTAACGACATAACCCAGAAAAAACCTAGGTAATACCATTCAGACATAGGCCAGGCAGGACTTCATTCTAAAACACCAAAACAATGGCAACAAAACCAAATGACAATGAATCTAATAAACTAAATACTTCTGCACAGCAAAAAAACTACATCCAGAGTAACATCACCTACAGAATGGGAGAAAATTTTGCAATCTACTCATCTGGACAAAGGGCTAATATCCAAACCTATAAACGAACGAATCAATTTATCAAAAAAAAAAAAAACCATCAAAAGTGGCAAGGATATGAACAGAGCACTTCTCAAAAGAGACATTCATAGCACCACAGACACATGAAAAAAGCTAATCATCATTCCACTATCAAGAAATCAAATCAAAACACAATGAGATACCATCCACACATTAGAATGGCAATCCATAAAAATCAGCGAACAACAGTCTGAAGGGGATATGAGATAGGAACACTTACACTGTTGGATGGCGTAACCTAGTTCAATCATGTGGAAAAACAGGGTGATTCCTCAGGATCAGAACTAGAAATACCATTGACCCAGCAATCCCATTACTGGAATACCCAAAGGATTATAAGGTCATCGCTGCTATCAACGTACACACACACGTATGTTTATTGTGGCACTATCACAATAGCAAAGCTTGAATCAACCCAAATTTCCATCAGTGACAGGGGCTGGATAAAGAAAATGAATGCACATAAAAGCACATGGAAACTATGCGCCATAAAAAAATGAGTTCGTGGTCTTGTAGGACATGGAGCAGCTGGAAACCATCGACCATCATTCCAGCAAACTATCGCAAAACAGGAAACCAAATACCTCATGTCTCACTCATATGGGAATGAACAATGAATCACTTGGACACAGAAGGGGAGCATCACCACAAGGGTCCTATTGTGAGGGGGGTGGGGGAGGGATAGCATTAGGAGAAATACCTAATGAAGAATTAATGGTGCAGCACACCAACATGGCACATGTATACTACATATATGCAAACCTGCTGTTTTAGAATTTAAAGTATAATAAAAAAAATAAAATAAAAATAAATCAAGGTGTCAGTCAGGCTGTGAATGAGTCTGTTCTTGCATTGCTATAAACAAACAGCTGAGACTGGATAATTTATAAAGAAAAGAGGTTTAATTGGCTCATGGTTCTGCAGGCTGAACAGGAAGTGTTGCACCAGCATCTGCTTCTGGGGAGGCCTCAGGAACACTTACAATCATGGCAGGAGGTAAAGGAGGAGCAGGCATCTCACACGGTGAAAGTGGGAGCTAGAGAGAGAGTAGTGGGGTGGTGCCGTACTTTACAACAACCAGATCTTGAAAAAACTCACTCACTATCCTGAGGATAGCACCACACCATGGGGGATCAGCCCCCAATGACCCAAACACTTCCTACCAGGCCCCACCTCCAACACTGGGGATAACAATTCAACATGAGATTTTGGTGGGGGCAAACGTCCAAATTATATCATACCACCCCTGGCCTACACCAAATCTCATGTCCTTCTCACACTGCAAAATATAATCATGCCTTCCCAACAGTCCCCCAAAGTCTTAAATCATTCCAGTATTAACTCAGAACTCCCAAGTCCAAGTCCAAAGTCTCATCTGAACATGAGTCCCTTCCACCTATGAGCCTGTAAAATCAAACAAGTTATTTACTTACAATATATATAATGGGGTAAGGGTGTTGCAATAAACATTCCCATTCCAAAAGGGAGAAACTGGCCAAAAGAAAGGGATTACAGGCCCCATGAAAGTTTGAAACCCAGTGTGGCAGTCATTAAACCTTAAAGCTCCAAAACAATCCTTGACTCCATGCCCCACATTCAGGGAATACTGGTGCAAGGGGTGGGCTCCCAAGGCCTTGGGCAGTTAGCCCCTGTGGCTTTGCAGGGTTCAGTGCCTAAGGCTTCTCTTGTGGGTTAGAGCATGCCTGCAGCTTTTCCAGGCACAGAGTGCGATCTTCTGGTATATCTACCATTCTGGGGTCTGGAGGATGGTGAACCCCTTCTCACAGCTCTACCAGTCAGTGGTCTAACAGGGACTCTGTATGTGGGGCCTTAGTAGAGGTTCTCTATGAGGGCTCCACCCCTGTAGCAGGTTTCTGCCTGGGCACCCAGATTTTCTCATACACTCCCATCAAGGTGGAGGATGCCAAGCCTCTTTGACTCTTGTACTCTGCACACCCACAGGCTTAATGCCATGTGGGAGCAGCCAAGGCTTACAGCTTGCACCCTCTGAAAAGGTACCTGGGCCCCTTTGAGCCGTGGCTGGAAGGGGAGCAGCTGGGATGTGGGCAACAGTGTCCCAAGGGTGAGCAGGGCAGCGGGGCTCTGGGCCTGACCCAGAAACCATTATTCCCTCCTAAGCCTAGAGCCTGTGATGGGAGGGGCTGCCTCAGAGATCTCTGGAATGCCTTTGAGGCCTTTTTCACATTGTCTTGGTTATCAGCACCTGGCTCTTTTTTAGATATCCAAATCTTGCTAGTAAGTGGTTGCTCAACAGCCTACTTGAATTCCTCTTCTTATAATGCTTTTTCTTTCTCTGCCACATAGCCAGGTTGCAAATTTTTCAAACTTTTACACTCTGATTTTTAATTACATTCTCCTTTTAATTATGAATTCCAAATTCAAGTCATTTATTTGCTCCTGCATCTGGGCATCTGTTAAAAGCAGACAGGCCACATCCTGAATGCTTTGCTGCTTAGAAATTTCTTCCACCAGATACCCTAAATCATCACTTTCAAGTTCAAACTGTCATAGATACCCATGGCATGAACACATTGTAGCCAAGCTCTTTGCCAAGGCATAACATGCATGACCTTTGCTTAAGTTCCTGATAAGTTCCCCATTTCCATGTGAGACTTCACCAGCCTGTCCTTCACTGTCCATATCACTATCAGAATTTTGGTCACAACCATTTAACCAGTGTCTAAGAAGTTTCAAACTTTCCCTCATCTTCCTGTCTTCTGAGTCCTCCAAACTCCAACAACCTCTGCCCATTACCCAATTCCAAAGCCACTTCCACATTTTCAGGTATCTTTATAGCAATGCCCCACTCCTCAGTACCAATTTTCTGTATTAGTCTGTTCTTGCATTGCTATAAAGAAACACCTAAGACTGGGTAATTTTTAAAGAAAAGAGGTTTAATTGGCTCATAGTTCTACAGGATGTACAGGAAGCGTTGCGCCAGCATCTACTTCTGGGGGAGGCCTCAGGGAGCTTGCAATCATGGCAGAAGGCAAAGGGGGAACAGGCAGGAGTGGAAGTGAGAGCGAGAGTGGGGAGAGAGAAGGTGCCACACTTTACAACAACCAGATCTCGAGAGAACTCACTCACTATTGTGAGGAAAGCACTGAGCTGTGAGGGATCCACCCCATGACCCAAACACCTCCCACCAGGCCCCACCTCTGACATTGAGGAATACACTTCAACATGAGATTTGGGTGGGGACAAATATCCAAACCATAACAGGCTGCATTCCCTCTGGAGGCTTTAGGGAAGAATCCTTTTCCTTCCTTTTCCAGGTTTCAGAGACTGCTCACATTACTTGGCTTATGGCCCCTCCCTCCATCTTCAAAGTAAGCAGGGTAGTATCTCCCAATAATTATCTCTCTCTCCTTTCATCATTGAATTTCCGACTTCCTCTGCCTCCCTCTTACAAGGACTCTTGTGATTATATCAGACACATCTAGATAATTCAGGATAATCACCACATCTCAAGACCCTTAGTTTTGCTGGGTGCAGTGGTTCACACTTGTAACCCCAGCACTTTGGGAGTCTGAGGCAGGAGGATCGCTTGAGCCCAGGAGTTCAAGACCAGCCTGGGCAACATAGTGAGACCCAGTCAACAACAACAAAAAAATTAATAATTAAAAAAGGCCAGATGTGGTGGCTCACATCTATAATCCCAACACTTTGGGAGGCTAAGGTTGGAGAAGTACTTGAGCCCAGGAGTTCAAGACCTCAAGACCAGCCTAGGCAACATTGTGAGATTTTGTCTGTACAAAAAAATAAAAATAAAAATAAAATAAAATAAAATTAGCTGGGTGTGGTGGCTCACACCTGCAGTCCCAGCTACTCAGGTAGCTGGGCTGGGGGAATTGCTTGAGTCTGGGAGGTAGAGAGAGCTAATCATCATGGCTCACTAGCCATGATGGCTCCACCTCACTCCAGCCTGGGTGACAGAGTAAGACCCTGTCTCAAAAAAACAAAACAAAACAAAACAAAACAAAACAAAACAAAAAAACAGAAAAAAAAATGCTTAATTATATCTGCTAAATTCCTTTTGCCATTTAAGGCAACATATTTACAAATTCTAGGAGCATCTGGATGAAGGAGGGCATAATTTTTGTTACCACGACATTATAAATGATTGTCTTTTTTTAAAGACCTAATTTTGGAATAATTTTAGATTTACAGAGTCCAGAGATTTGTAAGTCGTTTAAAAACATTTTTTCACCTCTGATTCTAGCTGTACAAATGTTTTCACATTAAAAATTATTTGGAAACCATCTGTGAAAGTACCTTGAGTTCTTTGGAAGAAAGGTGCTGTTTAGTGCAAGTTGTTTGTGATACCACTAACCTCCTTCAGAGGAAAACCATGCAGTTTGTTGCTAAAAGTCACCAGCCTCTTCTTTCCCAGGGAACATCCTGGAGTTGATTCCTTAGGAGGCACACCTAAGCCTCATGACCATCAATGCCCCATGCAGGCAGGTGAAGTTTCTTCTCTCCACCTATTGGGAAACACATTCTACTCCAGAAAGTCCTTCTCTGTGTCACTTCATTCCCACTTTCCTCAGTTGTTGCCTTGGGCACTTCCAGGTACTTGCCACCTGTAACTGGCCAAGCAGGTGACACCTGGGAACCTGAGTCACCTGTGCCCCAGGCCTGTGAGCCAGCCATCTTTACGGATGCTTCCAGGAGGCTTAGGGAACAGTGAGCTCTCTTTAGCCAGCTCCTAAGAACCTCCCTCTTCCTTTTGCTACTGGTTCTGGCTCTGAAATCAGAGCTAGCCCTATTAGTGATTTCAGGCTACTTGTTGGTATAATGCCTTCCAAACCCAGGTGTGCACTGGAATCACCTATTGTGCTTTGTCAAAAATACACATCCCATGAAATGGATCTGGATTGTCTAACTGCACAGAAAAGCAAGGAATGACTCAAAGACCAGTGGGGATATGTCAAAAAGACACAAGAACCAGCTTGAAAGCTAAATCTGGGACAACTTGAGGATGAAAATAAATAGTGACAGTAATGGATTATAAAGCATTGAATAAAATAAGAATGTATAATGTCATACTGACATAACTACCTAAACAAATAAGTAAATAAACAAGCAACTGTTCTTGCTAAATAAAAGTCCACACTGGAGATTCACCTCTTAAAACAGGTCTGGAATGAGACCTGTTGAGGCAGTATTTTAGGAGGTGAATGTTTCTATTTCTATTTTCTTTTCTTTTCCTTATTTATTTATTTATTTATTTATTTATTTATTTATTTATTTACTGGGGCAGTGTGTCTTTCTATTGCCCAGACAGGAGTTCAGTGGCACAATCATGGCTCACTGCAGCCTCGACCTCCTAGGCTCAAGAAATCCTCCTGCCTCAGCCTCCCGAGTAGCGGGGACTACACTATTGTGTCTGACTCTTTTTTTTTTTTTTGAAACGGAGTGTCGCTCTGTTGCCCAGGCTGTTGTGCAGTGGCCAGATCTCAGCTCACTGCAAGCTCCGCCTTCCGGGTTTACGCCATTCTCCTGCCTCAGCCTCCGGAATAGCTGGGACTACAGGCGCCTGCTACCTCGCCTGGCTAGTTTTTTTTTTTTTTTTTTTTTTTTTTTTTTGTATTTTTTAGTACAGACGGGGTTTCACCGGGTTAGCCAGGATGGTCTCGATCTCCTGACCTCATGATCCGCCCATCTCAGCCTCCCAAAGTGCTAGGATCACAGGCTTGAGCCACCGCACCCGGCCTGTCTGACTCATTTTTAAATTTTTTGTAGAGACAGGGTCTCACCGTGTTGCCCAGGTTTGAGCTCAATCAAGCAATCCTCCCCACTTGTCCTCCCAAAGCACTGTGATTACTGGTGGGAGCCACTGCACCTGGCCTTGATTTCTTAAAAAGCACTGATGAGGCCGGGCGCGGTGGCTCAAGCCTGTAATCCCAGCACTTTGGGAGGCCGAGATGGGCGGATCACGAGGTCAAGAGATCAAGACCATCCTGGCTAACACGGTGAAACCCCGTCTCTACTAAAAAATACAAAAAACTAGCCGGGCAAGGTGGCGGGCGCCTGTAGTCCCAGCTACTCGGGAGGCTGAGGCAGGAGAATGGCGTGAATCCGGGAGGCGGAGCTTGCAGTGAGCGGAGATCCAGCCACTGCACTCCAGCCTGGGCGACACAGCCAGACTCCGTCTCAAAAAAAAAAAAAAAAAAAAAAAAAAAAGCACTGATGAGCCAGTCAAGGTTCAGCCTCTCCAGGTAGAACACAGCCCAAGAAGCTGTAGAAGAAAGACCTAAACTACTTGTTGTTTCATTGATTCTTTCACCATTTATTAAAACCTAGTATATTTCAGGTGATGTACAAAACTGGGAATGGAAAAGAGTAAAAACACTTCCTGTCTTCTCAGCTTCCTGGAGGTGGCTCTGGAGGTCTCAGAGCCCAAAAGAAGAAGGAGGACTTTGCCGGGGGGATCAGAGAGAGAAGGGCATTCAAGACCAAGGGCAATGCAGATTTGTGGAAAACTCTGCATTTGAGAAAACTCTGCTCCCTTCCAGAACTCCCATACAATGTTCAGGGTGACTGGTGCACGGGAGGGCAGAGCACAATAGTGGCTGGGCCTCTAGTTTAGATTTCATGGTGCAGGCAAAGGGTGCACTGCAGGGTTGCAGCACAGGTGAGCAGTTATAACTGCTGACTTCACATGCACCACGTGCCCCGCACTGGCCTGGCCCATTGTGCCTATTCAGCTGTGTCACCCTCACCACAGCCACACTGTATATACAGAGAAGGAAATGGCAGAACCAGGCGGAGGGACTTTCCACGGCGTGCTACTGGCAAGCAGGAATCCATGGGACTCCAGGGCGCACACTTGTTAACTCCTCAGCTGGCCAGCAGCCTTGGCCTTACCTGGGAGCTCCTTAGAAATGCAGAATTCCAGGCCCCGCCCCAGATGCAGGGACTCAAAATCTGCCTTTTAACTTGATCTCCCAGAGATTCCTACATTCCAGTAGGGCTGGTCAAGTAGGTCACTCTGACGGCCAGAAGGATGGCCTGAGGCGGGGCAGTAGCTGGGTATTAGCAAGACCAGGTGGAGGACTGCTGCGCTGCAGGAGAAGGGGTCGGGCCCAGCGACCACGCACTGCCATGTGCTGAAGCCCCCTTCTCCCTCCCTTGGGCTTCCTGTCTGCATCTCGACTGCACGCTTGTTAGGAATGGCCCGGTGCTCCCCGGGCGACCGCACAGATCTAGCATGGCGGTGTCCATCCGCCAGCGGCCAGTGTGTGTGGGCTCAGTGCTTTGCTCATGGATCATTAACTCCAGCAATGGAGCCCTGAGGTTGTCACAAACACACACGTTTCTGTGGTTCCAGCGTCCTCCACGTGAACTCCGATCTTGCTTCCCAGGGATCTCCTCCTTCTCTGGGCTGTTCCAGCCACTTACTGCTCTCAGCTCCCCCTGTTGACGCAGCCACTCCTGCAGCAGGAGTGAGCGACGCAGGTAACACCAGCACGTGGCAGGCCAGTGTGGGAGCACGCACAGCAGACAGGTCACTGGTTCCCTGGAGATGGCTGCAGTGTCCCTATCACTGGAACAAAGAAAAACAGTGGCTGCTGTGAATGTCCTCATCTTGCCCCCCTGCCCCACCCAAAAAAGTAGCCTGAAGTAGCAGAAACTACCACAGACCTGGAGATCTTCTGTTCTGAGGAGTTTAGTTCAACTGAGAAGGCTGGAATAGTAATTGATACCAAATGACGCGTGTAATTTCTCCGAGTTCCACGATCACCGAGAAGTTACACATTGTTAAGCCAGGGCCGGATCCTAACTTCCAGAGGACCGTGGGTGAGGGCTTTCAATCTAAGCATGTGGCGCTGACGGTGGTTTTGCCCATCAGTTTGCCCAGGCAATTGCCATGTCTACAATTCCTTTCCCTTGCTGGGATTTTGACTCTGAGGGTTCCAGAGTGGAAGAGAAATGCACCTTCCACTAAAGGCATTTCTATTGCCACGAGGGAAATCACCGCCAAGTCATTCTGATAGTCCCACAACTCCATCCTAATTAATATTAATCATAATGACTAATATTTATTGATATTCCCTCCCTAAAGATGTCCACTGCCATTAAGTTTCCCCAAAATTCCCTGGGAAAAGGGTAAGGCCTGGCTCTGCTCCGTCTGTGTCTTTGAGAGCAGGACTCTCAGTATTGCACTGACCAGCCCACACCAGAAGTTAGTTCAATGAATGGACTTAGAGGGGCTGTGCAGGCCCATCCAGATAGGCTGGCTGGTTTCCACCCCAGGAATCCTGCACTGAAGAAAACTGATAATGTGGAACTGGTGGAGAGCTCAGGGGTTTGGGTGGCACCAACCACCAATCCATCCGTACGCTTTCTGTTCTCACACAGATAAAGAGGGAGCCAGTCCAAGCATGATGGCTCATGTCTGTAATCCCAGCACTTTAGGAGGCTGAGGCAGGAGGATTGCTTGAGCCCAGGAATTGGAGACCAGCCTGGGCAACATAGTGAGACCTTGTCTCTACAAAAAATGAAATAGCCAGGTGTGGTGGCTAGTGTCCGTAGTCCCAGCTACTCGGGATGATGAGGTAGGAAGATCACTTGAGCCCAGGAGGTTGAGGCTGCAGTGAGCCATGATCGCACCACTGCCCTCCAGCCTGGGCAACAAAGTGAGTCCCCTCATCTTAAAAAAAAAAAAAAAGCTGTAAAAAGAGGGAGTCAGCAGCAGAGAGGGAAATAATCAAATCAATAAGATATCATTGTCAAACTCTTTGGAAATTAGAAAGTGGATTTAGTAATTCTGTAGAATAATGGATGGCCAGAAGCCCCAGTCCTACCAAACCGCTGAAAAGATAAGCATCTTCGGTCAGGAGAAGCAGCTGGCCATCCGGGGCAGTGCAGGGACACCAGAGGGATAGGAGTATGGGGGTTGGGCAGCTACTCTGGGGGTGGGGGTTTAGGCTCACACAGTGTAGTTGATGGGTTGGCTCTAGGGCCTGGGTGTTTCTTTCTTGTTATAGCTCCTTGTTGCTGCGAGCAGGGAAAATTTGGTCAACCTGGAAGAGGAGGATGTGTGTCTGGTGAGCAGTGTCAGCGGCATATGTTTAGCCATGCCCTGACCTGATTCCTCTGCACCAGTGAGGGCCCCCAGCCTTGGAGTGCCTCAGACAGCTCTCGAACCCCCTGCCCATGCCCGTATAGGTGTTTTCCCAGAAGTCAGGACAGATAGGTAACTGAGGCCCCACCACCATAGCACTGTGAAGCCCCTGCAGGGTCACGCTTTTCTGCCCCACTCTTTTCCACTTGAACCCTCATCAAAGTCTAAAAAGCAAAGCAGCAATCTCCAGTGCCCCCTGCCCTTCAATTGATGCCACTGGAGTTTCACTGCCTTGGAGCCCAGGGAGCCCATCTGTGACCTCTGTGGGCCACATTTTCCTCTTCTGCAAAATGTGCTAAGTGTTAACTGGGATAATGCATCGAGGGCACTTTGCCCAGTGCCTCGGAAACATTCAAAAGCCATGCCTGGAAGCTGGGCTGCTGCAGTTATTATCTCACCCCTCCACCCACTCGGGGCAGGCCAAGGGGAAGGACAGGAAAGGTGGGCAGCGACCTTCCTGGCTTCATGAAGAGCTGGGTTCAGGAACCGGAAGAAGGAGGAGCCAGGAGGCTGGGTGAAGGGAAAGGGCTTCTGGTGCTTCCCAGGTGGAGGTTCCTTTTGTCTTGGAAAAAATCATGTGGTTTGGGGAGGATCCCAAGAAGAGCAGGCTCCAGAACAAGAGTGGGAGGGTCAAAGGCTGAAATGAAGCCTGCTGGGCGATTCCCTTCCAGGGGCAGGGTGGAAAAAAATGCCAGGCAGGCGCTGGCAGCTAAAGCCATTCATCCAGTCCTCAGATGGCTAAAAGGAGCGTCCCTCTGCATTCCTTGAGGTCTTATAGCAAAAAACCAGCAAATGACGACATTAAAAAAGAAACTTACTGCTTGGCAGTATTATTGGTGAGGAATTAAATTATTAGTTGAGGAATTAAAATGCTGTGCCCTGTCCACAGACTATTCTACAACAAACATAGAAATCCTGCCCTGTGTTGTAAGAATGGACCAGGAAAAGAAAGTCTCCGCATGTCCCAGGAAACAAAGCAGGCATCAGGAGCATTCTTAGTGACCAAAGAGAACTGTGACCTGGTGGGACAGGACTGGGGCTTTCCAACCAACCCTGGATGGGGATGTCTTACTCTGTTTTGTGCTGCTATAACAGAATGCCACAGACTGAGTAATTTATAAAGAAAAGAAATGCATTCTTACAGTTTCAGAGGCTGGGAAATCCAAAGTTGAGGGACCCACATCTAGTGAGGGTCTTTTTACTGCATCATCCCATGGAGGAAGGGCAAAGAAAGGGTAAGAGAGAGAAAGAGAGACCCAAAGTCACCTTTATAACAGCTCACTTGCGATGACACACCCCCTTCTTGATAACCACATTAATCCACTCATCCCTCGTGACCTGAGCACCTGTTGAAGGTCCCACCTCTCAACACTGATGCATTGGGAATTAAGTGTCCAACATATGAACATTGGAGGACACACCCAAACCAGACCAGGGTGATTTGCTGGGGTGCAGGTTTCTAATTGCAGAAGGACAGGAGAACCTGTCTGGCCTTGTCTGAATGGCCAAGCTTCATTGTGTGAGCTGTGTCTATGGCCCCTCACAGGTCTTTGGGGGGAACCCAGACTCCTGCTTTGAAACCCATCCTAGACATGTTTTGCATCAGATACCAGGTTTTGGCTTGAAGAGCAAACCCTGGATGTCCTCTCTGGGTGTCAGAAAGGTGGGGGTTTGTGAGTTTGGGTTGTTAATGGTGTTTCTCATTAAGGGAGCAGTTCCATCGAATCTGTCCCCAGTAATCAAGCACTTATCCGCAATGCAGATCTGGACTTTGCCAACCGATTGGCATTGGAGAAGGTCCTTCAGATAACCAGGCTCCTGCCGTGGCTGGCACTGAAGTGCTCTAATGATGGGAGGGCCCGATCAGGTTCCTGATTTCAGAGAGGACTGAAAGTAGGGGCAGGGGAGGGCATTTCACTGACAGAGTTTTATGGATTAGACATTATTTTTGTTGTTGTTGTTTTGTCACTGACAGAGTTTTATGGATTAGACATTATTTTTGTTGTTGTTGTTTTTGTTTCCCCAACTTGACAAGTTTTATGGATTAGACATTATTTTTTGTTGTTGTTTTGTCAGCTGGACAGAGTTTTATGGATTAGACATTATTTTTTGTTGTGTTGTTTTGTCACTTGACAGAGTTTATGGATTAGACATTATTTTTGTTGTTGTTGTTTTGTCACTGACAGAGTTTATGATTAGACATTATTTTGTTGTTGTTGTTTTGTACGACAGAGTTTTATGTTAGACATTATTTTTGTTGTTGTTGTTTTGTCACTGACAGAGTTTTATGGATTAGACATTATTTTTTGTTGTTGTTGTTTTGTCACTCACTGGACAGAGTTTTATGGATTAAGACATTATTTTTTGTTGTTCGTTGTTTTGGTCACTGACAGAGTTTTATGGATTTAGACATTATTTTGTTGTTGTTGTTTTGTCACTGACAGAGTTTTGGATTAGACATTATTTTTGTTGTTTTGTTTCCTTTTTATTATTATGGACTAGACACTGTACACCTATTGTCTTCAGTCTTCAAGAGAACTCCTGAAGTGGGACGTCTCACTTTCATTTTAGAGATGAGGAAACAAAATTTCACTTTGGTAAAATAAACTTGCTCGCTTCCTTAGGGCTTGCCATTAGGTCTGCCCCATTTAAAAACCTCTAGCCTTTAACTATGTGGCCGCTGTACCAAGTGACCCCCTTCAGCGACCCCTCTAGGGGTCTAAGAACAATTTGCTGTCACATGTGGGTGACTGCTGTGCCACTCTTCCAACCCTAGGAGCTTTGTGGCACTAGGGTGCTGTAGTGGGGCTGAACGGTGCCCCCCAAAAAGATATGTTCAAGTCCTAACCCCTTGTACCTGTGAATATGACCTGATGTGGAAATAAGGTCTTTGCATATTTAATTAAGCTAAAGTTCTTGAGATGAGATCATTCTGGATTAGGGTGGATCCTAAATCCAATGACTGGTGTCCTAATAAAAGAAAGGAGAGAGAGAAATGATACACAAAGACATAAGGAGAAGGCCTCGCAAAGACAGAGGCAGAGACTGGAGTGATGCATCTCGAAGCTGAGGACCACCAAGGACCACCAGCATCCAACAGGAGCTGAAGAGAGGCTGAGAGAGATTCTGCCTCAGAGCCTACAGAAGGAGCCAGACTGACTGATGCCTTGATTTCAGACTTCTAGACTCCAGAATAGTGAGAGTACCAATTTCTGTCATTTTAAGCCACCAAGGTTGTGGTAATTTCTTTCAGCAACCACAGGACACTGACACAGGCCTAATCTCCACAGTAGGGCTCAGAGCTATCTCTTGTATCGTGTGCCTTCAGTACTCCCAGGCATTGAGCTGGACCCATGCTAGCTTTGTCAGGTCTCTCACTTTATGAGGTGGGTGTCGTTATTATCACGCTCATTATCCAGGTAAAGAAACCAAGGTTTACATAAGCTATCAGGTCCAAGCAGAGCTGCCTGGTGAGCAGACTTTGACCCAGGAAGTAGGACTCCAGAACCCACATTCCCAGACAGTGACAGGGGAGGAAGCAGGGGCTGGTGGTTAAAATCCCTGCCCAAGAGTGCAGAGAATGTGGGGGCTCTGCCCTGGTCTGGAGGTCCCCATAGCCTCACAGCGGCCTTCAGCTGCACAGAACCACTGAGAGCATCCGGGGCTTCCTTCTCTGCCTGCTCCACAGTTAGCAGACCAGGGAGGTGAGGGTGGCACTTTCCCTAGGGGCACACAGCTCTGTGAGGCAGCCAGCCAAGGAGCTCAGCACCTCTAATTCTCGGTCCTATGCCCTGGAAATGCACAGAGAGTGGGGCTTCCTCCTCTGGCCCAGCTGTGAGCATTCCAGAGTGAGAAGCCTACACAGCCTGCACCTGCTGCCTGATCCAGGCTTGATTTACCTGGAGAGGATTGACACAAGCAGAAGGATGCTTCAATACAACCTATGTGTCCACGATCCCTTAGAGGGATTCCCAAATCCCAGAACCTGTTTTTGGGGTATGTGGTTTAGGGGAGGGAGGGCAGGGATGCAGGGATGGGGGTGGGTGGCGGAGACTCACCCCTGTCCAGCCACAGTCATGACTTGAATGTGAAGAACCTGCTCTCCCCATCATGGCCTGGTGCACGAGGAGGTAATGACATTGACTGCAAAACCTGCTGGATGACGTAAAGGTCTTTCCCAACAAGGAGGTCCTCGCAGACCTGCAGGTCACCTTTGAGGGCCCTGGGGCCTGTACCATGTGAAACTCCTGCTGAGGGAGGACTCCCCATCCCTCCACCCAAAGGCTTCCTTCCTCCTCAATATGGGTGCCAGCAGTAAGATCCGGAGGAACTGGACGGTTGAGCTGCATGTCTGATGTGTGCCACTGACCATCAGGTGCCGGCTGAGCCATCTGGAGTCTGCACTTAACCAGGGGTCAGGCTACCTGCTCCTGGAGAACCATGTGTGGAGATCTAGGGGGCATGGCGGGTCCAGGCACTGCAGCCTCCTCCATCAACCCTCTGGTCCCCGGGGGTCCTGGGGTGGCCGAGAATCCCATGGCTAGGGCTGCAGTGGGCTCTTCTTCCTCATCCCTCCCATTCCCTTTTCCTCCCTTCAACTCTAAATTACTTAGATTATGGTGAGGGGCTGGAGAGGGTATGGGGGGCACTGGGACCTAGATTTATTTTTCTAAATAAAGTTGGGGGAAAAAAAGTTTCAAAGGTCTAACACTTGGCATACCTAATTTTGCGGCAACACCTGAACTGAATTGACCTTAAGTTCTGTATAGTCTTTATCCCACTTGGTGTGAACATTTTGTTACAGTGGGTAGCTAGTCAGACGCAAAGAGGGCAGAAAGAGGGCCCCGCACCCCACCAGGAAAGTCAGACACCCATCAGGTGATACTCAGGCAATTGTCTGCCTCTCTAAAATAATAATAGGTTGCAGTCAGCACCAGAGAAAGGCAGTGTCCCTGTATAGAAACACCTGAAGCTGGTGATCAGCAGCTTCCTGATAAGATCTCAGGAGTTGGGTGAGTGGGCTCAAGCATGCACATTTAAAGGCAAAATGGTGGCACTGAACTGGTATATGACCTTCCAGGGACATTGCACCAGTAATAGGAAGACCGCCTCAGGTGAGCATGCCTACAACTCCGGTAAGCACCCTGCGCGTGCTCCACTCGTAAGAGCTAGCAGGCCATTGTGCACGCAGACAGCCCACCCAAGGGAAGAATCGGGGAGAAGTGACACCAGACCCTAGACATATGCCACCATATAAAATCCCAAGTCAAAAGGTCAGACCCCACACTTGTCCTCCAAGATGCCTACTTGGCCCTCTTCCAAGTCTACTTTACTTTCTTTTCATTCCTGCTCTAGAGCTTTTTAACAAACTTTCATTCCTGCTCTAAAACTTGCCACAGTCTCTTCTGCCTTATCCCCATCAGTCGAACTCTTTCTTCTGAGGAGGCAGAGGAAAGAGGTTGCTGCAGACCCATGCAGATTTGCTCCTGGTAACAATTTCACTGTGGAGATACGCATGTAATTAATTTCAAGGTGCTGCCCCCGACTCTGCTGGGTATTCTGCATGACATGGCATAGGCACTATAATTCTGTAAGTCTAAAATCTGGAAAACTCTGAATCTTAAAACACACCTGGGCCAAGAATTTCTTGCTAGAGATTGGGGCCCTCCTTTAAGTTCTCCTGGAGGCCAATCTGTTGGCAGCACTGGGGCAGAGCCAAGCCTGCCCTCCACCCAGACATGGTCAGATGTGTGGAGGGCCGACAGCAACCCTGCTCTTACTTCCAGAGGGGCAAGGATGTGGACAGATTTCAACCTTGAGAAAAGGTTTAATTTAATTTAGGGTACCATTGAGGTAGTAAACTGAATTTTTCAAGTCAGAGAGGCCTGGGTGCAAATCCAAGTTTTATTTGTTTGTTTGTTTGTTTGTTGATGGAATCTTGCTCAACTGCCCAGGCTGGAGTGCAATGGGGCAATCTCAGCTCACTGCAACCACCGTCTCCCAGGTTCAGGCGATTCTCTCGTTTCAGCCTCCCGAGGAGCTGGGATTACAGGCACCCGCCATCATGCCCAGCTAATTTTTGTATTTCAGTAGAGACAGGGTCTGCCCATGTTGGCCAGGCTGGGCTTGAACTCCTGACCTCAGCTGATCCGCCCTCCTTGGCCTTCCAAAGTGCTAAGATTACAGGCGTGAGCCACTGCGCCTGGTCAAACCCAAGTTTTAAAAGTGAGTGACCTAAACATCTGTGAGACATCTGTAAAATGGAGACAATCACACTGCACAGGGTCATATGAGTGTGAGTATTGAATGAGCAGGTACCAGGCCAAGCACAGTAACTTAATACAGAGAACTGCCCTTTTTCCCCACTCTTTATTGAAATCCCTCCCTCAAAGTTGGCCAAACTGCAAATTCTCCAGAAGAAAATGGCATTCTTTCCAATACTTAGCAACAGATATCTGGTATCTGGAACTATGAGATTTTTCTGAGAATGATGCAGTCATGCTGTCAATTTGCCCAGCGTCTCCCAGAGAGTCACCAAGGACCCAAAGTGCTCTGCCAGCCTCAGCAAGCACGGTGGCTGGGTGCTCACCACAGCACATCTGGGGACAGAGACACAAGGCAGTGAAGGCCACCATAGGGTTCCCACCTTACTGCTGTCATTAGCTATTAAAGGAGGTGTTGGTTTTTAAATGTCATATTTGAGTCTCCAGGGGCCTCTGGAGGAAGTACTATCCTAGCACATCAGGCAGGGAGTGTGACATTAAAAGACCCTGGGTCTTGACATTAAAAGACCCTGGGATGGGCAGGGTGGCACTTCACAGAGACCACTCTCCCGGCACAGAGAGGGCCTAGGGGCTGATGCTGGTGGGGGCAAAAGCAATGTGGAACACACTGTCTTTTATTAAGCCAGGCTCCTCTCATTTTATTTGAAATTGTAGGGTCTTTTCCTTGATTCATATGATTGTCATTAAACCAGTGACCTTGTGTAGCTAATCAATACAAAGCATGTGGAGACTTTAATTGTGCACGCCCTGGTGGGAGGTCCAGGGCATGTGTGCCACACACACCCCCCTGGGCTCCTGCCACCTGCCCTTGACAGGATGCCTGCACTTCCCGTGGGATTTGTGAATCTGACCTTGAGGACAGATAGGGAGGGGCTGGCCAGTTGGTCTGGGGAAGGGAGTTTATATTTATATATATTTTTTTACAGGTTGAGCAACCCAAATTCAAAAATCCAAAATCTGAAATGTTCCAAAATCTCAAACTTTTGAGGATCAACATGATGTTCAAAGAAAATGCTCATTGAAACATTTTGGATTTTGGATTTTGGATTTAGGATGCTCAAGCCGTATCAGGCAAAAATTCCAAAATTTAAAAAATAAAAAAATCCAAAACGCTTCTGGCCCCAAGTATTTCAGATAGGGGATACTCTACCTGCATTTTATCCTGAGGGATAGGTGCTGCTTATCTCAATGTAATTCTTGAACCAGGGCAAACTATTCTTATCCTCTTGGTTTCAAATGGGAGAAGTAAGGCTTCCTGAAACTTAACACTGCAGCCAAATCACAGGCTGGTCAGATTTGGCTGATGATGGAAGAAAAAAGAACATTCTTACTGAGCAACAGGGCTGAGTTTCCACCTTTTGTTCTGTCCTTCACTCCTGAGGGTAACAGACGTTCTCATTTGGAGGCACCTGCTGCCCTGGGGGTGTGTTAGAATCTCCTGGGGAGAAAAAGAATGAGAGGGAGAGGGTTGTGTATGTTGGGAGAAAACCCTACTTATAATAAGAAATTTCTTTCTTTTGTTTTTTTGTTTTGTTTTGGTTTGGTTTGGTTTTTGTTTTTTTTTTTTGAGATAGAGTCTCACTCTGTTACCCACGCTGGAGTGCAGTGGCATGACCTTGGCTCACTGCAACCTCCGCCTCCGGTTCAAGCGATTCTCTACTGCCTCAGCGTCCTGAGTAGCTGGGACTACAGGCGTCCGCCACCAGGCCAGGCTAATTTTTGTATTTTTAGTAGAGAAGGGGCTTCACTATGTTGGCCAGGCTAGTCTCAGACTCCTGACCTCAGGTGATCCAACGGTTCTGGCCTCCCAGAGTGCTAGGATTACAAGCATGAGCCACCGCACCTGGCCAATAATTAGAATTTCTAAATGATCTTCTGTCCCCCTGAGAATGATCAAGCAATGGACCCATTCATTCACTAATTCCTTCACTCTCTCATTCATTTGGCAACTTCTCCTAGGCCCACAGTACATCCCCGGCTCTTCTGTGCTTCCATAGCTTTGAACATGCTGGCTGGAAGGGCGCTTGTTCAACCTCTAAAACCCAGAATCAACTGTCTCCTCCTCTGTCAAATGTTTTCTGCTTCTTCCGTGTGTCTCTCACCTCTGAAATCTCCTGAATACAGCAAGACTATTATGTTGATTATTCTGAATCTAAGGTCTATTCATTTTCCTGTCTCTGTTGACCTTTAGCTGTAAACTCTGTAAGGGAATGGACCACTGTGTTTCTTATTGGTCTTCATATGCCTGGTCACTAACCAGAGCCTGGCATATTAAAGGTACTCAATAAAAGTGTGTTGAGTGACTGAGTGAAGGACTTTCTCACAGTGGACATCTTCTCAAGTGTGATAAAATTGGCGTGTGTGTGGTCAGGGAGGCAGGACTGCTGAGTGGCCTCGCTCCAGGCATGGTCTTAACCATGAGGTACTGTTGAGCCCATGGTGTGGTGGACACTATGGCGCCTTCCCAAAATCCCCTCAACCCCTTCTCAACCCCTCCCACAGGTTCTGTGTGCTCTACCCCAGCTTTGCTCCTGATGGCCGGTCCTTATAAACCTCCACAGAGGACTGCCCCCGGGCTGCTGGAGCTGATAGGCAGCAGGTTCCACAGGCTGACAGGGCCTGGGAGTTTAGTCCCCTCCAGGGTGACTGCCAACACCTAACTGGCGTGGGAGTGTGCACACGGGCTCCCTTGCCTCAAGGACAAATTCTGAGAGGCAGCGCCTGCTCTGGAGCTTCCTGTGGGGTCAGGCTGGAGCTGGGGCTTTTCCTGAAATCGTGCCCTTGCTTGGCTTCCTCCCCTGTTCTGTCTTGCTTCCCCCTCTCTCAGTGCCCCCTGCACCACCCGCCATGACTCTCTTAACAAAGCATTTGCACAAGAATCCTTGACTGAAGGTCTGCTTGGGGAGGAGGGCTTTCTGTGCCTCATCTTTCTTATTTGTGAAATAGAGATTCAGACTATCTGTCTTCATCATGAGGATTAAATAGAGTACCCCCTGGAAATACCAACACAGAGTATGACTCTCGGGCAGCACTTTAGTCACAGAACATTAGTAATAGAACTTTCCAATTATAGTTAGCACACTGGGCCCCCACAAATAAAGACTGTATTTTCCACGTCCCACCCACAGCAGTGGGGTGATGTAGCAGTGTGGGTAATTCTGGCCAGGTGCCTTGGACCAGAAGTCATGAGTGTAACTTGCAAATGATTGCCTTTGAAGGTAAGGGGGTGCTCTGCATCGTCCTCTGCCCCTTCCTGCTGTCTGGAGTGTGGATTCGAGGGTGGGAGTTGGTACAGCCATCCTTGACAACCAGGTAGAAGCTGCATGTTGAGCAAAGTGGAGCAAAAGGATCTGGGGGACTTCACACCACTAAGCCACCTTCCCAGCCCTAGAACTTCTACCCCATTGGGCATGTAAGAGAAACTTCAAGTTTATTCAAAACAAGTATTGGGATGGCAATCTCTTTGTAACAGCAGCCAAACCTGTATCTTAACATCTTCAGACTCCAAGCAGAAGGTAACTGCAGGAAAGAAGTCAGAAGGATCATCTCTTGAGACAGCACCAACAAGCAGGGAATCCCGCCTCAGTGCGTCCTTGATTTCTCTGTTTTCCTTTACTTGGTCTCTGTCTCTATTTTTGAATGGAAATGGGATAAGAATAGGAGAATGTAGGAAAGGAAAATAAGAAGTGACATCTCTAAAGAGAAGGTAATTTTAACTTCTCACTTCAGCCTGGTGGAGTTAAAATGAAAGTGAGCAGGAAAAGAGAAGACCTTGCCCCAAATCAAAATTGTTCAGAAGGCTTAATTTTAATTTTTTTTAGACAGAGTCTCACTGTGTTGCCTACACTGGAGTGCAGTGGTGCAATCTCAGTTCACTGCAAGCTCCATCTGCAAGGTTGAAGCTATTCTCCTGCCTCAGTCTCCCAAGTAGCTGGGATTACAGGCACGCACCACCACACCCAGTTTTTTTTTTTGGTCTCAAACTCCTGACCACAGGTGAACGGTCTCCCTCGGCCTCCCAAAGTGCTGAGATTACAGGCATGAGCCACTGCGGCCCAGCCAGGCTTAATTTTTAGAATGTGCTAAATTGCCCTTTCACTCATTTCCAAAGTTCATCAACAGCAAGGGAATGAATCTGCCACAATCCTCCCACAGTGCTTCCCTCTGATGAACTGGCTACGGGACACATTCTTGCCTATGCCGCAACGCAACACTTTGTAATTTTGTACAAAAGTCATCCAGGGATTGTTGCAATTTTCCCAAAGGTGAAAACAGACTCAGAAGAGATTAGGTTGATTTTGTCAGTGTGACACAAGTACTTGGTGCCTCCTTCATGGTTCTTACTCGGTCACTGCTACTGCCCAGGGGCAAATTAGCATCCTTGGAGTGAGGCATAGAATGTGGCGATTCTTATGTATAAGGGCCTGAGGGAGAAGCAAGAAAGCACTAAGAAAAGGAGGAAAGTTGATTCTCAGGCTCAGTCCTATCCTTCAGGGCTGGTTTTCTCAACCTTGGCACTACTGACATTTTGGTCTGGATAATTCTTTCTTGTGGGAGGCTGTTTTGTACATTGTGGGATGTTTAGCAGCATCCCTGCCATCCCCCCCACTAAATGCCAGTAGTTCTACCATCCCCAGCCCTGAGTCATGAAAAACAAAAATGTCTACAGATATTACCAAATGTCCCTGGAGGCTGTGTGCAAAATCACCCCTTGTTAAGAACCACTGTTCTAGGGTCTAGCTCTAGGGAGACAAGCAGTGGAAGCAGCACCTGAAGATCATTTTTATTATTGTTTTGGAGGTGCCTTTCCCCCTAAAAACATCAGCAAACACTAGCCTTGGGGAACACACAATCTGTTTTGGGTTCAGCTGATGGCGGGAAGCTCAAAGGAAGGAAAATCTCTGTTCTTTAACAGAAACCCAAAGACTGTAGCATCACCAGAGGACCACTTAGGGGCTGCAAGCAAGGGCAGTGGACATTCTGAGGGAGGAGAGGAAAAGAGGACAAGAACCAATGCTCAGCAGTGCCTGATTTGAGTCAATAATGGGTGTCTTCGTCTTCTTTGCTAGTGATCGACTGATGGATGAACATGTGACCCAATTCTGGTCAATGGGATGTAAGAGGAGAACTCTCCTAGGGGACCTTGGGAAAAATTTTCTTCCTGGATAATGGAGAAATAGCTGGGGCAAAAGCTCCCACTCTGCTCTCTTCTTCCCTTCCCATCCTATGCCAACATGGAATGCTTGGAACTCCAGCAGTTATTTTGCAACCATGAGGCAACAACCAAAGGTCAAAGCCTATCGAAATATGGGAAGAGCCTGGGTTCTTGATGACATGACTGAGCTACTGAGCCAACTTTGGGACGATCTACCCTTAGACTTCCTATTAAGTAAGAAGTGCCTATGTTTTAAGCCGGGGTTAACTGGATTTTTCTGTCATTTGCAATCAAAGACATTACTAACCAATGGAAATGTTTTCAACTGCAACTAACAGTAATACCTAACTAAAAGAAACTTCTAAAGGGAGTGGATATTTTTCTCACCTAACAGGAAGTCTTGAAGTAGGTGATTCCAGTGTTGGTTGGTGGTTGTGCAGTATCAGGGCTCTGGGTTGACTTATATGTGATTCTCCCAGTCTTTTCCTCATGGAAACAATATTGCTGTCACAGCTCCAAATGTCATGTATTCACTCAAACCATGTTCAAGACAGGAAGAAAGAGGCGAGTTCTCTTTGTCTATCCCTCTCTTTTTATCAAGAGACAAAAAAAAAAAAAAAAAAAATGTTCCCTCAAGCTCCTAGTAAACTATTTCAGGTTCTCATTGGCCAAAACCGGACTACATATGAAGACAGTCTGGGAGAGTGAGTTCTTGGCATTTTAAGTCTCTGTCATGAGAGGTGGGCTCTACCAGACAAAGGCTGTTGGGAACACAGATAACAGTTCCTGCCACAAAATAGTTGTTCATACAACATTCCCCATTATCAGAAAATTAGTATTTCCCTATTGAGGCTCCCACGCCACTCCATCCCTAGTTGTCTAGAAAGTCCAGGGACCCTTAGACCAACTTTAGTAAGTTGGCCCAGCCTTCACATGTCACTGGGAGAGAGAACTAGAGTTGATCAGTTCAGTTCTGTGCTCATCCCCCGGCACATGATGGAACTGCTGAAGAATGGCTCCCTGATGACAGTGTTGTTCATCCCCTGATGAGATGACCCTTTGCTGGCTGGGAAGCCTGTCCTGGGTGCAGTTCTAGGGAAGACAATCATGTACCCTTAGCACTAAGCCAACCATGAGGCCCCAGTCTCTGCTCCCAAAATGCCAGCTTCCAAGAATCAGCTTCTTCTCAGGGCTCAATCTGGTCCTGGGAGCTCTGATAAGGGACCTGGAGTCACTGGCTCCCATCTTCCAGGTGAGCTCTCTCTTCTTCCTGGACAGCTGTACCTGCAAGGGGAGGTCATATGCCTGACTTCCAGGAACCCCCAAAACACTCTTTCCAGAGGCCACTACTCATAGCATTTGCTCTACTGTGACATGGCCTATAACCTACTTTGCTGAAGAAAAGAAACTAATAAAACAAGTTTAATCCCCAGCAGGGCCTTCCCTCTAATACAATGCCCTGATGCATAAACACATATGCTTCCAGAGTTTAATCCTGGTGAATAGTAGCCCCTCTGGTAAAGCATCTGCGATATCAGATGACAGCCCCTGGTAGATTTCCGTGTAGGTCTGTCCCGCATCTTCCTGGGTTGTTCTCTTTTTTGTCCTGCGACTGAGAACAGCACGGCCTTCCAATCCAAGACTGGTCCTTATGAAAAATGAAGCACCAAGCGAGACCTCACTCCCCCGTTGGGGCATTTGGAAGCTTGTGTTTGTTTGCAGAAATTGCTGCCTGATAGCTTTTTCACTGGCAACAGGGAGCAATTTGGCATCATATATAATCCTGGATTACTGACTTGATTAATATTTCATGGTGTCTATTAGTCATTTACATTTATAGAAACATGAGTCATGAAAAATTAAAGTTTTAATTGCTTTGAGTTTCTTTCCTTTTGCTTTCTTTCCCCCCCCCCCCC
>NW_016805767.1:733067-744373 GCF_001698545.2 Rhinopithecus bieti
CCCCCCCCTTCTTTTCTTCTTTTGGTTAGAGAATTTTCTCTTAGCTGAGCTGTCTTTCGAGTCTTGGGACCAGAGTTACTCAAAAAAATCAGGAAATTTGGAGATTCAGTTTGAGGACAGATTGTATGCAGCAAGACAATAAGACAATGTCAGGAGGAGTATAAAATAATAAATAGCATTCTTCAGCTCAAGGGCAAGGCCCCAGTAAAAGGAAATGATCCGATGTATCATTTTTCTTTTTCAGCAAAGGCAATATATATATTTTAACCAGGAAACAAGATTTAATCCGTAACTGCAGAATTTCAGACGTGAGCACACCCCGACATTATAGATCATGAAAAATGACACACAGGGATAGCCTGCTCCTGTGCATTGGTTTCTGTTAGTGGCAGTTGTCTTGTTTTCTTTTGTTTTCGTTTTGCACTGATTAGGCATTTCAGAGGTGTCTTAAGCCACAGACAGCCAATATGCAAGAGCCGGAACAGTAGCGGGACAGATTAGCCCACCTCTGAGAGTCTCCTGGGGAACTAACCTTTGTAGTTGGACTTCTATGGACAACAAATTCAGGCTCACTCAGTGTTTCAGTGTTGCCACTCTTTTTTTTTTTTTTTTTTTTTTTTGAGATGGAGTCTCGCTGTGTCACTCAGGCTGGAGTGCAGTGGCGCAATCTCAGCTCACTGCAACCTTCACCTCCTACGTTCGAGCAATTCTCATGCCTTGGCTTCACGAGTAGCTGGAATTACAGGCACATACCACCATGTACGGCTATTTTTTGTATTTTTAGTAGAGACAGGGTCTCACTATGTTGGCCAGGCTGGTCTCGAACTCCTGACTTCAAGTGATCTGCCCGCCTCAGCCTCCCAAAGTGCTTGGATTACAGGTGTGAGCCCCCATCCCTGGCCCCCAATGTTGCCACTCTTTTGATAAATAAATGTATAGTCTTTGGTGTTCTGTACCTCTGTCATATAACTGCTCCTCTTTATTGGGGCAAGGGGATTTACTTGTATTTGACTCGGTGATTTCAAATAAATGCTTGACTTCAGATTCTTGGATCAATCTCTCTGGGGGTGCCTTGTCAGGTGAGGTTGGCAATTGTGAGGATTTGCAAAGTGGAGCATTTGGTTCCAGTTTCAGAGGACATCGAGTGGGTAGGAGATGGGCTGCTGGGGTTAAGGGAAGAGGAGGCACATTTCGCTCTTGTGGAAAGGCCTAGAAACCAACCTGGAAGGGTAAGTAATGCAGAAGGCAAAAGACAGTGAGGCAGAAGGCTTGTGCTTGTGTGGCAGGCAGATGTATGAAAAGTAATCTTCTATCCTGAGTATGAGAACAGCTTTCTCAGGGAACTGTATGAATCTCCCATTTAATTGCTAATTAGACAAAAGTATAGCATTTTCCAAAGCCTATTTGATTTGTAATTATGATAGAATATATTTTTAGATGAAAACAATTGTTTTACGTCACTTCAATTTAAACCATTTAACCATGAAACTTACTTAATTGAAAAATGAACAATTCATCTAACCTCTAAATGAAGCACAAGTATTATCAAACAAATTTACAGCAATAGGAAATACTTGCAACTGTGTGTTATGTAAGATTTGCTATGTGTTGTCACTGATTTATGACAACAGTGACTCAATACTGTGAAAGTTTCTGAGAGGATAGTATAGATACGTAGAATAAGTGAACCACATGTTTTGTCTCAAGGATTAATTTCTTTTTAGGCCCCATCGGATTTGCATGAATGTGCTTATATTAAACAGTTTTTCATGTTGTTAATTCTCAGTATTCCACAAAACTAAAAACTGTAGGTCACACCTATTACAGATAGTTTATTTTAGCATGTCACCTATACTGTTACTTAATAATTCCTTGACTATATTTTCATAATATAGTACAGTATTTAACAAAGAGGTGAAAGTACACCCCTAGAACATTAGCATTTCACTTCTTGGTTAGTTCAAATGATTTCATCGTCTGAATTCCTTGAGATATATAAAGCAAGGTTGTCCTTTAAATGAGCTACTGGCAGGAACTTCCTGGAACTGTGAAATGAGCAGAGCAAAATAATTCGTTGTGAAAATGAAGGAAGCAAGTATGTGGAAAACACACTCTAGATTTTTAAGGAACTGAATTTTGTTACTATTATGCAGAAGAGGATCTGAAACATGTATTACTATTTTTTAAGGAACATTGCCAGAGATGGTATGTCTGGTCTTTGGTGTATAACGGTGAGTTCTAGCTGCTAGCTACTTCATAGTCATAAAAGATCTCACACCAGTGAATGAGACAGTCATATCACTTGTTGGGATTCTCTGTTTTCTGCAAATGAAGGCAGTCTTCCTTACACAGTCGCTGGGTCCCAGTTATTACAATAGCTTAGGAGAGTTATAAAAAAAAAAAAATTTAGGAACACAAAGATAGCCCTTGCAAAAGAGAATCAAGAAAGCTATTGCCTTCCAGGCACTTGGCTGTTCTGAGGACAGAGCCCTGTGTAATGCTAGGTGTGCATGAGTCTGTCAGCAGCGAAGGAAAGTGTCCCACACCACAATAACTCAGAGACAGTGACTCTAGTAGGGCCATTCATGAAAACATACAGACACTCTACTTTATTAAAAAATAAAGCCCCCAAATCCAGAATAATAAAACACAAAAACAAAGAATCAACAGGAACAACAAAAACGGGCCATAGCAGCGAGTTTCAATAGATGCCCCAAAGCAAAGCAAAGCCAAGCCATTGATATGGCCTCCTTACCTCCTCTGTCTCCTTCTCTATTAATGCTCACAGCATGTGAAGCAGCTTGGGTTGGAAAGAGGACACATGAAATCTGTTTCCTCTCTTCTGGTGAATTTTCGGCCCTGACGGGATTCCCAGGACAGCATTTCCAGTGCTTAAAATGAGTGCAAGCAATTTGGAAGTATAACTCCATGTCTACTATTTTTGAAAAACAATTTTTTGATGGTGGGAGGGTTGTTTTTATTTCTGAGACAGAGTTTTGCTCTGTCACTCAAGCTGGAGTGCAGTGGTGCTATCTCGGCTCACTGCAACCTCTGCCTCCTAGGTTCAAGTGATTCTCCTGCCTCAGCCTCCCGCGTTGCTGGGATTATAGTCGCATGCCACCATGCCCAACTAACTTTTGTATTTTTAGTAGAAATGAGATTTTGCCATCTTGCCTAGGCTGGTCTTGAACTGCTGACCTCAGGTTATCTGCCCACCTCAACCTCCCAAAGTGTTGGGATTACAGGCGTGAGCCACCATGCCCGGTGGAAAACCAATGTAACAAGAATTAAGTTTAGAAGCACACAAACACATGTCTGCACCCAAACACACACACAGAAGACAAAATTGAACTAGAATAACTAGTCAGGCTGTAAGTATTAGCAGACTGAAAGAAAAAATACGAAGAAGAAAAAATGATTTTAATAGAGTTAAGAAATTTCCTTATTATTTTGATTTCCAATGTATGGACTCATGAAAGTGGTCAAACTTCCACAATATTGCTGACATTTATATGAGAATTTTCAGGAGTTCTTTTACTTCAGTATAAATGTTGGCACTGTCGGGTTGTTCACTTGGAAGATCATGAAATGTCGTAGGAACATGCAGAGATTTGCTCAGAAAAACAATTACAGTGTATCTGTAGTACAAACAGAAAGATGACCTTGGCATCTGCCAAAAAGGAATGAATGAATGAATGAATGAATGAATGAATGAATAAATAAATAAATAAATAAATAAATAAATGGAAAGGCAAATTGCTTTCCACAAAAGCCTTTGTACAGTGTGTCTCCGTGGCTTCCAAAACGTAAAGCCCCAAAGAATCAAACAAAGACAGTTTCTGCACAGGGACTAAAGAATGGTTTGCTGTAGTGAGTGAGGGAAGGGACTTGCCAAGTGAAAGTGCCACACTTTGCAGTCATGCTTAGCTGACTCAGAGCCACAGCAAGATGAGGAACTTCTGAATAATGTTGACCTTCCAGTGGGAGAAAAATCAGAGCTCAGCTCAGCTTGAGAGGTGAAGCCCACTGGGCTTCTGGGTCAGGTGGGTACTTGGAGAACTTTTCTGTCTAGCTAAAGGATTGTAAATGCACCAATCAGCACTCTGTGTCTAGTTAAAGGTTTGTAAACACACCAATCAGTACTCTGTGAAAACAGACCGGTCAGCACTCTGTAAAATGGACCAATTAGCAGGATGTGGGTGGGACCAAATAAAGGAATAAAAGCTGGCTACCCCAGCTTCCAGCACAGCCACTGGGTCCTCTTCCATGCTGTGGATGGTTTGCTTTTCCTCTCTTTGCAATAAATTTTGCTGTTGCTCACTCTTTGGGTCAGCACTACCTTTATGAGCTATAATACTCACCGTGAAGGTCTGCAGCTTCACTCCTGAAGCCAGCAAGACCACGAACCCACTGGGAGGAATGAACAACTCCAGACGTGCAGCCTTTATGAGCGGTAATACTCACCGCAAAGGTCTCCAGCTTCACTTCTGAAATCAGCAAGACCACGAACCTACCAGAAGGAGGAATCTCGGGGCACATCTGAACATCTGAAGGAACAAACTCCGGACACACCATCTTTAAGAACTGTTAACATTCACCGCGAGGGCCCGAGACTTCATTCTTGAAGTCAGAGAGACCAAGAACCCACTGGAAGGAACCAATTCCGGACCCAAGCTCAGCTCAGCAGCTGCCCCAAAGGCACGGCCCTAAGAAGCCCCTTCCCCAGGCTCTCCATCAGGGTCAGCCACACCCACCTCAGGCCAGTCCACTTCCACCTCAGGGAATCTAGGGGCCTCAGTCTGTTTCAGCTGCCTTAACAAAGCACTAAAGCTGGGGCTTCACAAATTGTCTCCCAGTTATGGAGACTAAAAGTTAGAGATCAATGTGTGGACAGAATTTTTTCTTTTGAAATTTGTCTCCCGGGCTTGCAGACGGCTCTTTTCTCCCTGTGACCTTGCATGTTCACCCCCTGCACGTGTCTGTATCCTAATTTTCTCTTCTTATCAGGATGTCAGAAGTGTTTGAACCAGAGCAATTTCATCTTGCACAGGGGCTGGGTAAAATAAGGCTGAGATCTACTGGGATACATTCCCAGGAGCTTGAACATTCTAAGTCACAGGGTGAGACAGGAGGTCAGCGCAAGATATGGGCCATAAAGACCTTGCTGATAAAACAGGTTGTGGTAAAGAAGCTGGCCAAAACCCACCAAAACCAAGATGACAATGAAAGTGATCTCTGGCCATCCTCACTGCTCATTGTACGCTAATTATGATGCATTAGCATGCTAAAAGACACTCCACTAGTGCCAGTACAGTTTACAGGTGCCATGGCAATGTCAGGAAGTTACCCTATATGGTCTAAAAACGGGAGGAACCCTCAGTTCTGGGAATTACCCACCCCTTTTCCCAAAAACCTCATGAATAATCCACCCCTTATTTAGTATATAATCAAGAAATAACTATAAATATGGTCAACCAGTGGTCCCCAGGGCTGCTCTGCCTATGGAGTAGTCGTTCTTTTATTCCCTTACTTTCTTCATAAACTTGCCTTCACTTTATGGACTTACCCAGAATTCTTTCTTACGCAAGATTCAAGAACCCTTTCTTAGGGTCAAGATCAGGACCCCTTTCTGGTAACAAGAACAGCTATCTTAACGGACTAGGGCCCACCCTAATGACCTCATTTTAACTTATTTCCTCTTTAAAGACTACCTCCAAATAGTCGCATGCTAAGGTCATATGAGTTTGGGAGGACACCATTAGCCCATCACACTGGGGTAGTAGACTTTTCTATCCCTTCCTACCGTTGTTTTCAACCATTGTTTTTAAAGCTATCCATATCATACTTGAAATTCAAATGCTATTCAGCATTCCGTCCCTGACCCGTCCCTGCTATTGCCTCTACCCCCAAGATGAAAACAAGTTCAACTCTTTTCATTCTGGGGTTTACCTCCTGTTCAGAAAACATGTTCCATGTTTTTTCACTTTAGTGTAGCGTCTACTGACTTTGTACTCTACAAAACAAGGATTTAATTCTCTTATATTCTCCTCACTCACGTTTACTCTTCCCCAATCTATAAAGTTATAGCACAATTTTAAAGCTTAAATCAAGATTCAGCATGTGTACTATATGATTGCAAATATTCTTCACAACTGGGTCTAGTAGAACAATAGAGTCATTTCTTATACTTAGATTTTTTTTTCCTAGAGTTAATCAGCGTTGTTTCGCTTTTTAAATAGATGTTAATTGCAGGTGTCCATCCTGGAGCCCTGCTTCCTGCTCCACCCACTGGGGTCGCTTTCCCGCCCGCTGCATGGGAAATCCTGGAGGAAGAGGGAGGGCGAGAGTGCGGCAAATGTTGACACACGAAGTTCCGTGCATGTGTGGGTTGGAGTTATCCCTCTTATCTTACTATTTTTTAAATTATTGATTAGCTAATGAGCCATTGCTCATGATTCCTTAAATCTCCAATTCTTTTTGTTGTTGTTGTTGTTTATCTTTATTTCTCCAGTTATTTAGCCTACAGCAGAGTTACGTAGACTGTTTCTGTGAAGTTCCACATAGAGTCTTTTATATTTCCTCAGCCAGCAGTCTCTATTATAACAACTTAACTGTGCTATTATGGTGTCAAAACAACGTATGCCAATGATGAGTATATTTGTGTTCCAATACAACTTGATTTACAAAAAAAGAGCTGTGGGCAAGATCTGGCCAGTATACCATAATTTGCTGATCCCTGGCCCATAAAAGAGTGCTTTTTAATTTTTCTATTGAAATGATTCCATTGGTAGAGAAAAGTGGGTTTGTGTCCCCAGAGTCTCTGGCGGGTTACGTGGGGAAGCTTACTACAAGCATAAGATAGCTTTGAAATCTCACATATCCACAAATTTAGACAAAGTTTGACAAAGTTAGGTTGTTCTTCATTACTCAGTGTTCTGCTGATTAAGGAGGGTAGAGAGGGTAAAAGTTAGACAACTCAAATGAGGTATGGGGTCTCTGGGAAGCTTTTTACCCAGGACCCCTCTTCTTGTTTAGCTAGAGTACTTGGCTTAGCCATCCAGCAAATCAGAGGTCTTATTTTTCAAGTTGCCATGGAATCTATGGCTGGAAGGAGACAAACATAGTAATCTATTTACTAATTTTCTTGCCACTGTTCCCTGTTTAGATTTTTCTTTGAGACAATGACATCCTAAAAGGTACAACAGCAATGAGGTTTAGACTGAACAAAGCCCTGTGGACCCACAGCAAAGCCCAACCCTTCAGAAAGATGATGCCCCTGCACTCTGACCACCTTGAGGGCAACACGGAAATGGTCACAAGTAGAAAAAACCGTGTTTACAGCAGTGTGTTCTGTAGTCCTATGACAGAAAGAAAACAGTGGGCCCAGATGGAGGAGAAAGGGCTGCCTCATCCCTGTACAGCCTTTGGCATTGTTTCATTTTACCCTAAGATTCATCTCATCTCAATTCAGCAGGCTGGGGTTTGAGGCTGTGTTGTAACTAGCACTCTTTACTTCCAAACACAACAAGAGCTACTTGAACTCATAGGAATGAGCCATAATTTTTCAAATGACAAAAATTGAATGTCTTCCCTGAAAGAGAGAGCCGCAGCAACAGCCAGCTTTGCTGGAAGGAATTGACTGGAGTGTTTTCTTCATTCTGAATCCGCTTTCCCTGCTTGTCACCAGCAGATGTGGGCCAGCCTTATGGAAGGACTCAGTCTAGGTGAGTGGGATTCTAAGAAGCAAGGACAAGCTGATTGCCATCCCATCGTCTTGTAAAGCAGCTGGCTTAGAAAATTCAGTCCCAAAAGGCAGCTGTGACACAGCTGTGGGGTCCTCATTACCACTTCACCAGCCTCTGTAATCACAGGCTCAGAACTAGAGCAAAAAGGACAATCAGTGTGATGAGAGAGGAAGAAGAGGACCTGTGACCCAGCCACCAAGAGCCCTTTTCTTCCCCCAGTTTGCCCTCCAGATGGACTCAACTCTCCAGGGCAAAACACCCTCTTTCTGGGTTTCTGGGACCTGTGGGAAGGAGTATGGGTGGCTTCCACAGCACGGGGTCTGACTTTAAGTCAATTTCATCTGAATCCCAAAGGATGAAGCCTGTCTTCTGACATCAGGAAAGCGACAATATTCCAGCCTAGGCTTACTAATCTGCCCATTGAGAGATGTATTGGAATGAACTCCAATTACTATCTTCCACAAAGGAAGGCAGCTAAGATTTGAGGCCAGTTTCCTTGAAAGTGCCATTGTTACCCCTCTACCCTGCTGGGACATAAGGTAGCAGGAGGAGGCATTACATGCAGATGGGTGCAGCATCCACAGAGCAAGCTGAGTGAGCCTCATGGTTTTACGGCTCTGGATGCAGCTGTGGGGACCACTCTAACAACTGTGTCCTCCACATAAGCTCCCTGGAAAAAGGTGCAGGGTGTAGGTTGCACCACAAGCAGGCAGACACATTTTTATTATAGAGTCAAATGGATGTAACATTTTAATTTTACAGGGCTACTTTGCAGTTCATGAAATAAAACCTGTGCACAGACATTATCTTCCGAGCAATCTTTTTTTGAAATGTTTTTAATTTTTATAAATTGTTTTGGGTATATAGTAGGTGTATATGTTTATGAGGTACAGAGATGTTTTGATACAGGCATGAAATGTGAAATAAGCACATCATGGAGAATGGGGTATCCATCCCCTCAAGCATTTATCCTTTACGTCACAAATAATTGAATTACATTATTAAAGTTATTTAAAAATATACAGTTAAGACTGGGCGTGGTGGCTCATGCCTGTAATCCCAGCACTTTGGGAAGCCAAGGTGGGCAGATAACTTGAGCTCAGGAGTTCGAGACCAGCCTGGGCAACATGGCAAAACCCTGTCTCTACAGAAAATACAAAAATTTGCCAGATGTGGTGGCATGTGCCTGTAGTCCCAGCTACTTGGGAGGCTGAGGTGGGAGAATTGCTTGAGCCTAGGAGGCAGAGGTTGCAGTGAGCCAAAATCATATCACTGTACTCCAGCCTGGGTGACAGAGTGAGACCCTGTTGCATATATATCTATATATGTATATATGTGTGTATATATGTATATGTATGTATATACATACACACACAAGTACGTTATTATTGACTGTAGTTACCCTATTGTGCTATCAAATAGTAAACAGTAGGTCTTTTTTTTTTTTTTTTTGAGACGGCGTCTCGCTCTGTCACCCAAGCTAGAGTGCAGTGGCGTGATCTCGGCTCACTGCCAGTTCTGCCTCCTGGGTTCACACCATTCTCCTGCTTCAGCCTCCCTAGTAGCTGGGACTACAGGTGTCCGCCACCACACCTGGCTAATTTTTTTTTTTTTTGTATTTTTAGTAGAGAGGGGGTTTCACTGTGTTAGTCAGGATGGTCTTGATCTCCCAATCTTGTGATCCGCCCGCCTCGGCCTCCCAAAGTGCTGGGATTATAGGCGTGAACCATTGTGCCTGGCCAGTAGTAGGTCTTATTCTTTTTTTTTGGACCCATTAACTGTCCCCACCTCCCTTCAATCCCCCAATACCCTTCCCAGCCTCTGGTAATCTTCTACTCTCTAAGTTTATGAGTTCAATTGATTTTATTTTTAGATCCCACAAATATGTGAGAACATGTGATGTTTGTCTTTCTGTGCCTGGCTTATTTCACTTAACATAATGATCTCCAGTTCCATCCATGTTGTTGCAAATGACAGGATCAGCTGAATAGTGCTCCATTGTGTATCTGTACCACATTTTCTTTATCCATTCATCTGTTGATGAACACTTAGTTTGCTTCCAAATCCTGGCTTTTGTAAACAGTGGTGCAACAAACATAGTGCAGATATCTCTTCGATATACCGATATCCTTTCTTTTGAGTATATACCTAGCAGTGGGATTGCTGGATCATATGGTAGCTCAATTTTTAGTTTTTTGAGGAAACTCCAAACTGTTCTCCATAGTGGTTGTACTAATTTATATCCCCACCAACAGTGTACGAGGGTTCTTTTTCCTCCACATCCTTGTCAGCATTTGTTATTGCCTGTCTTTTGGATAAAAGCCATTTTAACTGGGTGAGATGATATCTCGTTGTACTTTAGATTTGCATTTCTCTGATGATGAGTGATGTTGAGCACCTTTTCATATGCCTGTTTGCTATTTGGATGTCTGCTTTTGAGAAATGTCTAGTTAAATCTTTTGCCCATTTTTTTTATCAGATTATTAGACTTTTTCCTATAGTCTTCCCAACAATCTTGTGAGGTGAGTAAAGTATGGATGTGACAAGATAACAAAAGATGTTGTAGCTATGCCAACATCACACTTTTTGTGATTGCTGGGAGCTCAGAGGTTCCCTATCAGTCCTCCTAAAGCAGGAAATGAGGTGGGCCTTGAGACTTGGGGAGGAAGGGCCTTGTGCTGGACGCTGGAGGATTGGAGGGCAGAGGAGGCAGGGAGAGGCAGCTTGAACACCCTGTGCTAACACAGGGCCTAAGCGGGAGCCACCACTGAACTGCCTTCTTTTCTTGCTAAAAGAGAGGTGATGGTCATTTTTTGTTAATCTCAAAGTGAAGAAATTGTAATATGAAAGACTAGTGATAAGCATTAGAATAAGTTGATCATTAAATTAAGATTGCAGCTGGGCACAGTGGCTCATGCCTGTAATCCCAGCACTTTGGGAGGCTGGGGCAGGCAGATCACGAGGTCAGGAGATCGAGACCATCCTGGCTGACATGGCGAAATCCCGTCTCTACTGAAAACACAAAAAATTGGCCAGGTGCGGTGACATGCCCCTGTAGTCCCAGCTACTCAGGAGACTGAAGCAGGAGAATCGCTTGAACCCAGGAAATGGAGGTGGCAGTGAGCCGAGATGGTGCCACTGCACTCCAGCCTGGGCAACAGAGTGAGACTCTGTCTCAAAAAAAAAAAAAAAAAATTTAAGGTTGCATCATTATTATACATAGAGTAATATGCTTGAATAAAAATGTAAAAAAATGTCTTTCAACTGGGAGAGATCGAAATGAAGGAAGCCACTTCATACGTATTTGTTGCTCACTTACCATGTGTCTGGCGGTATTCTAGGTGCTTGGGATACTGCAGTGAGCAAAACAGATCTCTTATTTTATGGAGCCTACATTCTAGAACTTAAAAATAGACTATAAACCATGATTATAATAAGTAAATTCTTTAGAATGTTTGAAAGTGATCATTGATAGGGAGATAGTAGGTTGATGCAAAAGCAATCACGGTTTCTGCCATGACTTTTAATGGCAAAACTGCAATTACTTTTTTTTTTTTTTTT
>NW_016805767.1:744659-761073 GCF_001698545.2 Rhinopithecus bieti
ACTGCAAGCTCCACCTCCTGGGTTTACGCCATTCTCCTGCCTCAGCCTCCCGAGTAGCTGGGACCACAGGCGTCCGCCACCTCGCCCGGCTAGTTTTTTGTATTTTTTAGTAGAGACGGGGTTTCACCTTGTTAGCCACGATGGTCTCCATCTCCTGACCTCATGATCCGCCCCCTCAGCCTCCCAAAGTGCTGGGATTACAGGCTTGAGCCACTGTGCCCGGCCAACTGCGATTACTTTTGCACAAACCCAATAAAAAACAAAATGCAGACACAACAGGAGTCCCAGCAAGGGGGAGGAGAGCAAAGACTCCAGTTGTAACTAGGAGGCCAGGGTAGGCCACTCTGAGAGACACCTGCCCCCAGACTTGAAGGAGAGAAGGGAGTTCATATGCAGACATCTGCCTTGCTCCAGTCCAAGAGAACAGCCGGCCCACAGGCCTAGAGCTTCCAGTGCCCCTGGAATGCTTGGTGGCCTGTGCTGCTGGTGGCCTCCCACAGTGAGGGAGGGACAGCAGCAGGACACCTTTCAGAGTCAGAGGGGCAACCACAGGGTCAGATCATAACACTCTTAGAAGTCATTGTGAAAACGTGGCTTTTGCTCTGAGTGAAACGTGGAGGCTTTAGAGGTCTCTGAGCAGAGGGTTAGAATCATTTCACTTTCTCATTGTATCATTCTGGCTGCTGCCTTCAGTGGGGTGAGAAACTGGAGGCCAGGTGAGGGACAGACAATGTGGCTGGGACTGGCTGATAGCAGTGGAGGTGTTGACTGGTGCTCAGATCCTGCATGTGCTTTGAAGCCTTTGAAGGTAGAAACAACAGAATTTCCCCCCAAGGATCAGAAAAAACGGAGGCAAGGGACTGGGCATGGTGGTTCATGCCTGTAATCCCAGCACTTTGGGAGGCCGAGGCAGGCAGATCATGAGGTCAGGAGATCGACATTATCCTGGCTAACATGGTGAAACCCCATCTGTACTAAAAATACAAAAAATTAGCCAGGCATGATGGCACGCACCTGTAGTCTCATCTATTCGGGAGGCTGAGGCAGGAGAATCGCTTGAACCCAGGAGGTGGACGTTGCAGTGAACTGAGATCACGCCATTGCGCTCCAGCCTGGGCGGCAGAGTAAGACTCTATCTAAAAACAAACAAACAAACAAAAAAAAAAAAACAAAACAAAACAAAAAAAAAAACCACACACACACAGGGAAGAGATAAGAGTTTTTTGGCCTGAGGAAATGAAAGGGTGGAGATGTCATGAACTGAGACAGAGACAGCTGTGAGAGGAGCACGTTTTTAGAGGAAGAACAGGTTTGAGACCTACTAACTTGGAGATATCTACAGGTTGTGTTAGATATATGTGGTGATGTGTTCAGCACATGAGAATCTGGAGCCTGGGAAAGAGGTTTGGACTGGAGTGCCAGCTTGGGGTGGTTGGTGTGTAGATGATCGGTAAAGCCCAGAGTCTGCATTGGTTCACCAAGAAGTAAGTACAGATGGAGAAGAGAAAGTAATAACTTTCAAGAGAGCATAAAAATAGACTGAAACATTACGTATTTTAGATGGGATTTAAAAAAAAAAAATACATGTTTTGTGTTAATCACCCTACAAATGCAAAGAAATCCCAATGATGTTTATGAGCTCTACAAGAAGGACCTCTTTTACAAAAATAAAATCTCTTATTTTTATTGTTACTGTTTTTTGATTGCTTACTATTTGTCAGTTCCTGTATGTCCTAAGTGTCTTACATGCATTATCTCATGTGATTCCTCAACAATGCTATGACAAGGCACTCTCATTATCCCCTATTTATAGATGAAGAAATTGAAGCACAGAGATTTAGTAACTTGACTAAAGTCCCATAGTTGACTTGAAAGGGAATAAGTATAACTAAGAAATGTGGAAGAGGTAGAACAATAGGAGGAGATGTAATCTACCTTATATCAAAGTGTATTCTAGCTACTGTCACTAAATTAGTGGAACATTAGTGAAATGTACGTTTGGAAATTTAGAATATGATAAAGAGCATATGCTGTATCATTGAAGATGAACTATGTTGGAAGAGTTGGATATCTGCTGGGAAAAACATTAAGGATTCCTGTTCCCTGCCGGTGGCAATCATGAAGGGGCACTGCTATGCTTACCACTGTGACTGAGGGAGTTGTTCCCTGATAGGTCCCAGCTGCAGTCCCCTCGGTCCCCTGCAGCACTGGAGCGGAGGCCATGCTTCTCCCAGACAGCCGGCCCTTGAGGGCCGAGTGGGGGAACTTGAGCCTGCTAATTCCTGTCCCTGGCCTGGGTCTTCTCTACAGACGGTCTTTGCTCTAGCACTCCCTGTGGCCTGACTGAGGCTTTCTCAGAGGCTGCTCCGCAGTCCGAGGCTCTCTGCTTTCTTCCCTTTCTCCTTTCATAGATGTCCGACCTTCCTCATAGTCTGAAGTCTTTCCCTGCCTTCTCCTGCTTCTTCTCCTTTTATTGTTCCCAGGCATTATCCCCAATAAATCTCTTGCATTTTTAACCCCGACTTCAGGATTGTACTTCAGAGGACTTTAACTGACCACCCCTGTAGGCAGACATGCTGGAGGAACAGAAGAGCTACATGTAGAAAGTAAAGGATGCATGTACAACTGCATGTACATATACATGTGGCTGCATGTACAACTATAACGAGAAAAGAATCAGGAATATGTCTATAATTATTGGAGTAGGTCTCTTTAAGCAAGAGCAAAATCTGAAAGCATGATAGATAACATGGGATAGTTAGTTATGTGGCAATCAAATATTACCGTCCTGCAACAGAAACCATACATAAAATTGACTACAAATAGGAGAAAATTGGGAGTTGTTCAAGGGGTACGGGGTTTTGAAAAAGTTCTAGAGCTCTATTGCACAACAATGTAAATATATGCAATACTACTGAACTGTACACTTAAAAATAAAGATGGTAAATTTAATGTTATGTGTTTTCTTTTTATCACAATAGAAATAAATACATATCAAGGAAAAGCAAAGAAAAGTACCAATTAAGTGAAGGTCATTCAGAAGTAAAACTTCTGAATCACTGCGTATTTTTAAGAAACACATCCTCTTGGCCAGACATGGTAGCTCATGCCTGTCATCCCAACACCTTGGGAGGCTGAGGTAGGAGGATCGCTTGAGCCTGGAGGGCAGAGGTGCAGTGAGCCGAGATCTCGCCAGTGCACTCCAGTCTGGGTGACAGAGAGAAACCTAGTCTTAAAAAAAAAAGAAAGAAAAAAAAAAAGAAACATATTCTTATCTGCACTGAAGAATGCCATTAATATACCCTTTCCCTCCTCAAAAAACAAACAAACAAACAAATATGAGCTTTTCATTTCTGTTTCCTGGTGACCTGTCTGAAGACTCTCAGCTGTAACCTACAGAAATGCTTCTGACCAGGGGGCTGGGACTGCAGGCATCTGTGGCCATGTCACAGACTCACAGTATCTCCTGAAGGAACAGATTGAAGAGCCCTCGAGTCACACTTGAGTAGACTGCAACTAGACGCAAGTCAAATTTTGACATTTGAATGGTTATACTTAGCCTGCCGCTTCCTCTACATGGAAGGTCCTATGCTCAGGCCTTCTGCACAGGTTGTCTGCTTGTTCTTCAGACTCTGGCAGGCACTGGATAACTGCTCATCAAACTCATTTCCCTCTTTTCTTGAGCACAAAGACCCTGTACCCTTCCTTTGGGAAGATCCAGGAGATCTTCCTGAAGAATCCACAGAAGAGCTTCAGAAAACCGAAATGTCTAGAGGGACATCCACATAAGAACTGGTGGTGTGTGTTCAACATATGGTCTCTTGTAGAACTAAGATGAAATGTGGGCTGAAAGGGAGGTGTATAATACGTAATGCCCCAAAGCTCATCTGGTGTGGACATAGCACCAATATGAAAAAAATGGGACAGGGAAAGAATGGTGGAGCTATGTGCAAAAAGAAAATTTAACTGCTCTCAAGAATCATATAGATCCTTGTAGATTGGTATTGTTATTCTGAGACTGTTGTGCTTGTAATTTGGGATAAAGTAAATGAGTCGTCGTGGGATATTCTAATCCCATCATTTCCTGGGTCCTTGAGATCAAGAATTATTGATGTAGAAGAAAGGAGATAAAAATGTGACATGAAGGCAATAAAGTAAAAATAACCTTGTTGCCCTGAATTTGAATTGGAAGTGTGATGGTATCTTAACTTTTCAAAAATATAATGTTCTAGCTCTGTCCAGTGAAGAGGCCTAGAAACAATGATTAATTCTGAGTAGCAATGACATCTCTGACATCCAGATTGTGGGCTTGAAATACTATTTCTCCCTAAAATAAAGAGAGCATCTTGGGAGAAATGGCCAGTTGCATGTCCTGGTCAGAAATGTCCAAGATGAGCCTAGAGCCTCTGTCATATCAAGCAGTGAGAAAGCTACCAAAGAGCAGTGGAGTTGTGCCCAAAAGCACTCAGGAGCCAACCTGAAAAGGTTCCCAGGCTAAAGATGGGCAATTTGAGAGCCAACAAGAATCATCATTCAAATAGATCAAAACTCATCAAATGTGCTTACGTATAGAAGTTCATAATGATGTTTTTAAAAGCACCTGGTCATCTTCATAGCATGATAGAGAAATAATTCATTATCTTGAAAAGTTGTAAATAAAGGGAAAGAATGAAGCATTTATCTTGCCTTTCCTGTAGGAAAAGTACCACCCACTGGGTGGCCAAACTGTAGATGAGGGAAAGCATCTCTTTATAAAAGTATTTAAATAATTAAATAAGAAGCTATAGAATTAGATTGTCACCCTTTTAGAGTCCTTAATGAGCTAATGGATCCAGTCATTGACATCAGTATCAACTGTGGCCAACAGCATGAGTTGGCAGGGGCAGAAAGAGAGAGAGAGAGAGGGATGTAAAAGAAGATGCAGGAGGAGGAAGAAGAGAAGAGGAGGAGAAGGAGGAGGAAAGGGGGGGGGGGACGGAGAGAACACAGACATTATGTGCTTCCCAATGAAAGAACATACCACCACCTACAATCTTGCCGAAGGGGTTGGAAATGAGACAGATAAAACCTCTGATTTCAGCTGCCGATTTTAAGGAAATACAGAGCTCAGAAGAAAACACTGAACTGTGCCATGAGAACACAATCGGCAAATCTCAGACTGTGGGGGAACTCTACATGTTAAGTGTCCCTGTATTTTAGAGAAATAAAGGAGAAATCTGTAAATCTAAACACTTAAAAGACATAACAAATGTTTTTAAACAGCAAGCCTAAACTATAGTGATCAGGAATGCACGCTTAGGTGATAGAACTGTAAAGAACACCAGGAAGTGATAGCTCTAAAAGTCAGGAAAGCATTTACTTCTAGGAAAAGGGAAAGAGTTGAGGGTGGGCCATGGGGGAGGGGGATTCTGGGGTGCCTGGCGAAGTTCTGTTTCATGACTTGGTGGTGATTAAGGATGTTCACCTTATAACTCATAAAGCTATACATTTATTTTATCTGGGTTTCTATACAGTCATCCCTCAATAGGAGAATTGGTTCCAGTTTTCCCATGCATACCAAAATTTGCAGATACTCAAGTCCCTCATATAGGCATACACTGGAGATATTGCACGTTCAGTTCCAGACCACCACAATAAAGTGAATATAACAATAAAGTGACTCATGAATTTTTTGGTTTCCCAGTACATATAAAAGTTATGTTTACACTACACTGTAGACTACTAAGTGTGCAATAGCATTATGTCTAAAGAATATACATATACTTTAATTTTAAACTATTGCTAAAAATGCTAATGGTCAACCGAGATTTCAGCAAGTTGTAATCTTTTTGCTGCTGGAGGCTGTTGCCTTGCTGTTGATGGCTGCTGATAATCAGGGTGGTGGTTGCTGAAGGCTAGGGTGGCTGTGGCAATTTTTTTTTTTTTTTTTTTTTTGAGACGGAGTCTCACTCTGTCACCAGGCTGGAGTGCAGTGGCGCGATCTAGGCTCACTGCAACCTCCGCCTCCTGGGTTCAAGCAATTCTCATGCCTTAACCTCCCGAGTAGCTGGAATTACAGGCATGTGCCACCACACCCAGCTAATTTTTGTATTTTTAGTAGAGACGGGGTTTCACCATGTTGGCCAAGATGGTCTTGATCTCCTAACCTCGTGATCCACCCACCTTGGCCTCCCAAAGTGCTGAGATTACAAGTGTGAGCCACTGCGCCAGGCCGACTGTGGCAATTTTAAAAAATAAGACAACATTCAAGTTTGCCACATTCATTGACTTTTTCTTTCATAAAAGATTTGTCTGTGGCATGGGCTGCTGTTTGATAGCATTTTACCCAGCCGCTGCTTTATCCACTAAGTTTATGTTTTATTCTAAATCCTTATTTGCCATTTCAACAATGTTCATGGCATTTTCACTAGGAATAGATTCCATCTCAAGAAACCACTTTCTTTGCTCATCTATCAGAAGCAACTCATCATCAGTTGAAGTTTTATCATGAGATTGCAGCAAGTCAGTCAATTCTTCAGGCTCCACTTCTAGTTCTCTTGGTGTTTCTACCACATCTGCAGTTGCTTCCTCCCCTGAGGTCTTGAACCCCTCAAAGTCACCAATGAAAGTTGTTATCAACTTCTTCCAAACTCCTGTTAGTGCTGAGATTTTGACCTCCTCGTGTGAATCACAAATGTTCTAATGGCATCTAGAATGGCGAATCCTTTCCAGAAGGTTTCAACTGACCTTGCCCAGATTCCTCTGAGGAATCTCTATCTATAGAGCTATAACCTTACTGAATGTGTTTCTTAAATACTACTACTTGAAGTCAAAATGACTCCTGGATCCATGGGCTGGAGAAAGGATATTGTTTTAGAGACAGGAAAACAACATTAATCTCCTGTACATTTCCATAAGAACTCTTGGGTGACCAAGTGCATTGTCAATGAACAGTAATATTTTCAAAGGAATCTTTCTTTCTGAGTAGTGGTTCCCAGCAGTGGGCTTAAAATATTCAGCAAACCATGCTGAAACAGATGTGCTGTCATCTAGGCTTTGTTGTTCTATTTCTAGAACACAGGCAGAGTAGATTTAGCATAATTCTCAAGGGCTCTAGAATAGTAAATGAGCATTAGCTTCAACTTAAAGTCGCCAGCTGCCTTAACTCCTAATAAGCGAGTCAGCCTGTCCTTTGAAGTTTTGAAGCCAAGTGTTGACTTTTCCTTTCTAGCTATAAGAATTCTAGATTGACTTTTCTTCCAATAAGAGGCTATTTAATTTACACTAAAAATGTATTGTTTAGTGTAGCCACCTTCACCAATGATCTCAGCTAGATCTTCTGGATAACTTGCTGCAGCTCCTACATCAGCACTTGCTGCTTCATCTTGAACTTTTATGTTATAGAAATGGCTTCTCTCCTAAACCTCATGAACCAACCTCTGCTAGCTCCAAACTTTTTTCCTGCAGCTTCCTTACCTCTCCCAGCTTTGAATTGAAGAGAGTTAGATCCTTGCTCTGGGTTAAACTTTGGTTTAAGGGAATATTGTGGCTGGTTTGATTTTCTATCCAAACCACTCAAACTTTATCCGTATCAACAATAAGGCTGTTTCACTTTACTTTTAATTTTCTTCAAGAACTTTTCCTTTGCATTCACAACTTGGTTAGCTGGTATAAGAGGCATAGCTTTTAGTCTATCTTGGCTTTGGACATGCGTTCCTCATTAAGCTTAATCATTTCAAGCTTTTTATTTAAAGTGAGAAACATGTGATTTTTCTTTCACGTGAACACTTAGAGGCCATCGTAGGGTTATTAACTGGCCTAATTTCAATATTGTTGTGTCTCAGGGACTAGGGATACCCAAGGAGAGGGAGAGATGGGGAACGGCCAGTTGGTGGAACAGTCAGAACACACACAACATTTATGGATTATGTTTTCCATCTTGTATGGGTGCAGTTCATGACGCCCCAGAACAGTTACAATAGTAACATCAAAGACCACTCATCACAGATCAACATAACATGTATAATAATAATAATAATAATGAGAATATTTGAAATGAAATGAAAGTAGAATAATAATGAAAAAGTTTGAAATATTATGAGAATTAACAAAAGGTGACACAGAGACACGCAGTGAACACATGCTGTTGGAAAACTGGTGCCGATAGACGTGCTTGGTGCAGCTGTGTCACAAACCTTCAATTTGTAAGAAATGCAGTATCTGAGAAGTCTAATAAAGCAAAGCACAATAAAATGAGGTAGATTGTCTAAAATGGCATACTCTTTGCATATAATCTATACACATTGTCCCATATACTTTAAATCATCTCTAGGTTTTTTATAATACCTAATATAAAGCAAATGCTATGTAAATAGTTGTTATACTCTATTGCTCTTTAATTTGTATTATTTTTATTATATTGTTATTTTTTATTTTGATTTTTCCAAATACTTCCAACCTGTGGTTGGTTGAATGTCAGATGTGAACTGACTGTATGTGTTTTATTTGATAATATTTTAAAAGGGCAGAGAAAAGAGACAATTATAAAGCCTCCCCCCACCCCACCCACACACACACCAGGACTTCCATTCATTGCAACGATGGTCTCAGCGTTTAGAGGTTATGAATGGTATCTGGTGTCTTCTGAGAACATTTTAATATTTCCAGGATATTTTTAGATTTTTTTTTGTATGAATTGCATTGTCTTGCATTCCAATATGTTAAAAAGTAGTGATTCCAAGTGTGGTGTGTTACAGAGGGGGTGGCAACCGAGGTCTCTCTTCCAGCCCTCACGGGTGGTGGTATTGCCTGGTAGCAGCTTGAGGAATGCACGTTCCAGGAAGTCACCACCTTTCCTCAATGCCCTTTGTTTTCCTCTTGCCCAGATCTCACTAACTGTGTGCTAACGAAATGACAATATGGCACAGTGCGAAAGGACCTCAGAATTCACTCAGTGCAGTGTTTTAAAAATGTGCCCCACCACACAGAGACCACCTGCAGCGGCATCTCTGGGGACCATTAACAGTGCAGATGGCCCCTCCAGGCCTGCTGAAGGAGGCCGCCTGGGGGAGGGGCTTGGATTCACCTTTACAGGAGCTCCCTAAGCAACTCTGACACTTACTCAAGTTTGAGATCTAGGTTTAATCCAATAGGTCTAATCCAACCCCTCTTTTATCAGGTGAGGAGGTAGAATCTCAGAGAGGAGGAGGGGCTTACTAAATTGTCATGCAGCAAATTGGCACAAACCTGGACTAGAACCCGGGTCTCCTATTCCTGGTTCTCCACCCTTACAGTTTGTTTCCTTATTCCCTTCTTCGCTCAAACACAGAGGCTACCACAATGTGCCACCCCCTGGATAAAGCTCAGGAGTACAATTCTGAGTGAAGTAGAATTAGTGCCTGCCCTTACAATGCTTACCGTCTAACAGTTGAGGCCAACATGAATTTTTGAAATCCCCATAATGTATAATTACAGCCCATGATGTGGTCTGAGAGAAAGTGCAGGGCATCTCACCCTGTGCAGGCAGACAGGGCTGCCATCCACAGGGAGGTGCCCCTAGAGCTGAGATGTGAAGGAGAGGCAGAGGCTGCATGGGACCCTCCCAACCAGAGAGGTCAGTTCTGAGGTCACAGGAAATACAGCTCCTTCGAGCAACTCAGAGAAGCCTAAGGTAGCCTAGGACACTTAAGGCCCCAGGTTGAAAGGACCTGAAGGTGGCGTTCCCTGTGCACTCCTGGAATTACCTGTCCCCATCTGTCTCTAGGACAGCAATTCTGAAACCCAGTTGTGCATCAGAATCACTTTGGGAAATTTACAATCAACTCCGGAACTTTACAATCACTTCCTGCCCCAGCTCAGCATCGTGATTCAGCAGGACTGGGATAGATCCCAGGAATGTGTGTTTATTCTGATGTGCAACTAAGTCTGGGAACTTCTGCCCTGGGAGATATCAGAAAACTGGAAATGATAGGGGTTAAGTGGTGCACTGGCTTTGAATTCCTTCTCAGACCCTCAGCGTGCTCATTTGTCAAGTGAAAATAGGGAAGCAAACCTGCTTTATGGGCTTGGAGCAGGGTTGTACCAGATATCTGCAAAGAACCAAAATGGGGCTTGGTACCTTGGTACATACTCAATGCATAGTGACTGTAATTAAATCCAGACATCTGGTTTCTGAGAGAGCTATTTTAGAAAGAAGAATATTTTATCATTCTGCAAAATTTACAATTGTTTTTGGGAAACCCTGCATTGCACCCCTCCCAACCTGAGGACAATTCTTATTTCTTCCACACTCCACACTCCCCACCGCCACCCCACTGAGGGCAGAAGATTTAGGGTCAAGGTCATTTGAAATGTCTACCCTCCCCCAGCACCATCACCAGCAATGCTTTATTCCCAGCTGCCCATATGGGTGAATAATCTTTTCCCTAAAAATAGAGAGCAGGCACAAGCTCCATTGAGATTGAATTTCACCTCTTGTTTTTAAGACTCAATCTGGCAACCAGTACTTAGGCGAAATTATCTTTTTGAAAATCTTAAATGATGAGAAGAAGGCCTCTGGGGTATGAATTCTTGGCATTGGGACAGTTATATGGCAGAATCTCCAGATCTGAAAAATTGAGCAAGAAACTTATTTGAACCACAACTATTTACGCTTGCAAAATCAGCGTAGATTTATGGACTTGTTCAGCTCTAAGTAGCACAACGAATGAAGAGAGAAGGAGGACGGGGGCCAAGAGTTTGCTTTGAGATATTGTCAAAGTTATTTCAGGTGTAGTGTTTATTACCTTCATTCTAGGAGAGAACAAAAGAGAGTATAAAATTAGAAGGGAGATGGAGAAGACACAACTGATGGGGAAAGGGGCTGAAAAGCCTAAAGAAAAAATGGGAAGTTTGAGGTTGGGGTTTGCTTGTCCCTTCTCTCTGTGAGTGGCCCCAGGCTTCTCCCCTACCTAGGCTTTTGTTTCTTTTTTTCTTTTTCTTTTCTTTTTTGACAGAGTCTTGCTCTGTCACCCAGGCTGGAGTGAGTAGCTGGGATTACAGGAGTGTACCACCACACCCGGCTAACTTGTATTTTTAATAGAGACGGGATCTTACTGTGCTGGCCAGGCTGGTCTCGAACTCCTGGCCTCAAGTGATCCTCCCACCTTGGCCTCCCAAAGCGCTGGGATTACAGGCATAAGCCATTGTGCCTGGCCCTGATGTTCTAGACTTCTCTGTGCTGGGACCCCTCTTCCAGGTCGGCTTCACCCCTAAGTGTAGGCTGAGTTCCTTCCTTTATTCTCTCAAATCACAATTAGCATAAGACAGTTGTGTTTAACCAACTTTACTGAAGCCTTAGGGTGATGTAAGAGAATTACAATGCAGAACAGGAAAACTGAAACACTTGACTGTTAGATTCCACCCAGTGCCCCTATAGACTGTCAGTCACATCCAGCCACAAGGGACTCCCCGCTGTCTGTCTCGCTTAGCTCTATCCTGCTGCCATATTGCATTGGTTCTTACCTTTCCTGAACTGGAAGCTATTTCTCCAGCTCCTTCTTATCCGACTCTAGGACTCTCCTACTGACTCTCATCTATTCCAGCCATATACAGTTTACAACCACAATAATCTCTGGGGGATCTTCCTGAGCCCAGGAAAACAGACTTTGACATTATAAATGGCATACTTCACATCTCAGCCTGAAACACCTACATATAATTTGCTTCCTGTGTTCGGGCTTCCCTGAGAGCAGTAGGTAGATAGGTGCTTGCTTCTGCCTGGGAGCATGACTCCCTCAGATGCAGTGTTCTCTGTGCCCAGTCTCAGGACAATGCTACTGACATTTAAATGGTAGTAGCTTACCTACCACTCTCATATGTCTAGGTTGGAGTCTTACTTCCCTTTCTTGCCCTTTGAAACTCATCTCTGGATTTCCATTGTGTCTGGGATCATAGAACTCAGGACAGTTATGTCTGGTGTGCAAAGGCATACGTCTTCTTCCCTAGCAACCCCCGCCTCCACCCCAGGCAGTGGGGCTCAAGTGGGCTTGAGTGTCTCTGTAGGAAGCAGCAGCATTTGCCTAGTGATGTGATCTGAGACTCAACGGGGGTATTTCTTACCACAAAAAAAAACTCACTTCAGGTACCATTAGAAACTGGCATCAAACACAAGTCCCTCTTTTCAGCTGCCCATAGCCTACATGCTGGAGTGATTTGGGGACCTGGGGAATGATCAGAGAAGGTGAATTGTGCCTTGGGATTGTGACTCTTTCCTTACTTGAACTCTGCTGCCTCATTTGGTGCAGTGAAGCTAGCCCAGGGATACGAGCATGAAACATAATTAGAAAAAAGAAATAACCAAGAAAAGATCTCATAAATGCATTAAATAACTAATACTTTATAAACACAAACTTTGTGTGTGTGTATGTGTGTGTGTGTAAAAATTATGCAATACTAAGTAGAAAATAAAAAGGGAAAACATCTAAATACTGTCTGAACACCACAATGATAACTTCTTTTTTCTCACTGTCTTAAGAGAGACGAATTTCAACTCTTTTGCCAAATCGGTGTCCCTATATTTGAACATCATGTTAACTCTAATAGAACAATGCTTTCTGGATTGAAGATATGGAGGATTCTGGGCTCCTCCACTAACATGTTAATTGTTATAGTTGTGGTTTTTAGTCTTGTATTCATTTCCTCATTATCAATCAACAATCACTTCTGCCCTAGCAGACGACCACACACCTGTCTACCCAGCCCCCTCGTCACCCAGGCGTCCCCCTTTCACACTCAGCCTGCTCTTCTCCCATTCGCCTTCTCGCGGCTTGCTTCTTCCAAGTCTCAGTGGCTTCAGAAACAGGAAATCCCATCCTCTTAGGATTACAGTGGGCGTTTTCAAGACCAGTGAGTGGACAAATGTTCCTGGTGTCAGGGTGTGATGGTCAGGCCTTCATAAACGGGCAGGGTCGGATCTGTGGCGAGGCCAGGGCACCAGGGTAAGGAGGTGTCTCTCAGCACAGACGAGAACACTGCGGATATTAGAATATGAGCAGAACATGATACAAGTTATGGTTGACAAAGGTCTGAGTGAAATTGGTTATAAGGAATTTTAGAAAGTTGCCAAGAATCCTTAGAGAAAAATAAGTTTCAGTTAAATAAACAAACCTTTAAATAGTTCATTGGTGAATTCACACTTTATTGATTTGTTTGTTTTGTGAATAGTAGGTGGATATCAGCTAATTTAATTATATAATAAGTTATTCATGGCTTGAGATTCTTCAGATTAAAAAAAAAATTACCTAGGATTTCTTTTGGAAGTAGCAGAAAAAAGAAAACAAACAAGAAAACTTACCATTCCTTAAGGACAACTCTATGTTACATTTGCTGGACACTTTTTGCATGTTACCATATTGAATTAATCAGTCCAAGGTGGTAATACATATTATACTCATTTTCCAGTTGAGAAAATTAATATGGGTATACGGTGGTCAAGTAACTCGCCAAAGGCTACTCAACTGGAAAGTGGCCAAACCAGGATTCCAAGTCCTCACTGATCACAGTAACTGGGACTAGGTTGTGGTTACCAGGGAATGCAATGGTGGGATAAGCCTTGAGCTGGTGTTTTGAGAGGGCACAGACAATGAATGTTTAATGGGCTCTTTGATGCCCTCAGAATAAAGTTGGTATGTATATCTAATGGAATTAAACACTCCAGCCCTGATTCGAACCCAAATAGCATGCTCTATATGGCTCTGCAGTGAACTGGGAGCTCACTTTAAATGTATCTGGAGGAAGCCTTGACTCAAAACAGAAGGAGCTCTGACTGGCCCAGGCTCACAAGAATGGAGACAGCCCTGCTTGCTGGTCTTGGATGATAATCTGGTGAATGGCTCCAGGTGACCAAGCCTATTTAAATGTCTCTCTGCAGCTCAGACTCTGGAGCAGGGCCTCATGCGGCTTTTGGAAGTGCTAATGGGATGGCAGATGTGGCTGCAGGTAATTAGAATGCAGGCTCCAGCAAGGCCTCTCTGCCGCCCAGCTGCAGTAAGTCCTGCCTTTTAGTTTCACCCACATCACACCAGTGCAAAGTTCAGCCCCTTCACCAGTTTTCACCCTACAAAATTAGAAACCCACTTGTACCAAGTGTGGCCTGAGATTAGCCACCTTAGTGACTAGCAAAGGGTGACAGAGTGAAAGCCACTCCCACTACCCTTTCCTTCCCTGTCTCCTCCCCTGTTTCTCTCAGGAGTGACAGACGCCTCTCCTTGTCCTTTTCTCTTCTGCAACAGTCTTTGATACTTGGCCATGACCTTGGGGCCTTACTCTTCTTCCCAAGGGAGCATATTAAACAATTTATTCCCCTAAAATACAGTATTTTCTTCTGCAAGGGGGAGCCTGAGGAATAACATTTCTCCATCCTATTACATAACTGTGCCTGGGAGATTTAACAAGGGCAAAGGTTTTTTGAAGCCCCGAGATTTGATTGATTTTATGCAAAAACTAAGGGAGTGAGAGCAAATCCATCCACAAAGAGGTTGAGAAACATGCTCTTGGGCTGCTATTTATTTAGAACTGCTGATCAGTAGGTTATGGCTGTGAAGAGGTTTGTGCACGTGGGCACTCTCTGTCAGAGTGCATTTCACTCAAATTTCATTGCAGTTTGGGATAAAGGCCTGATTTCTTAACAGGAAATCCAGGGATGCCAGAATTTTCTCTCATCTAAACACAGAGGTCATTTACTCACGGTTTCCTGTTTTGCCTTCATTTTTGATGATCTAGACTTTGCCAAAGAATTAGTTCTTGTGTCAAAAGTCCTTGCAGACTGTCATTTATCGTTGTCTTTTCAATTCCAAGTTTTGAAGTGCTACTAGTCAGTGGTGGGACTGAGGCCACACAGGAAGTAGTTTGTCATTTCTGAGTTCCCAGTACTTTTGGTCATTGGGGATCAATAAATATCTGTCCCATCTCTCTTGCCCACTCTTAGCTTCCCTTCCCACCAAATCCTAACCCCGATCCTCTTTTCTTTCCAAACCAGTTAAAAACAAAGCAAAATCTACCACAACAGAAACAAAGTTCACTTCTAACATTCAAACTATTTCAAGGATTTGGAGATGATGTGAAAATGCATTTGACTCAGGAAATGCAATAGTTGAGCAGAATGCTGAACTGTTTCAACAAAATCGGGTGCAATAGGTTCGCTGCTGAAAGAACCTTTCCATGTATCTCTGGATGGAATAATTATAACAGTAGTTTATTTTGTTAAGTGATTACAATGCTTACACGGATGATTTCATTCAATCATCTGTGGTGGGATTATTCTTATCCCCATTTTACAGCTAAGGGAACAGGTTTGGAGAGAATAGGCAACTTGCTTTAAGGTTGCTCAGCTAGTATGACTTTAGGGTCAGAGTTTCTGCCCCAGGGGTCTGCTCTAGCACACGCCCTTGACCACTGAGGTGCGCTAACGCTGGAGGTTGGTGTCCAAGGTAGTGGCCTTCTAGTAGAGAAAGTACAGAGGAAGCTCTTTTTTTCAGTGGGGATCTCTGCATTTAAATTATTTCACTGGAAGTAGAAGGAATTTTTACTCTATCTTCTGCCGAGCCTGATAGGTGCTGGAAATTGCATTTTCCATCCAGCAGCCAGTCGGTTCTATCCCACACATTCCTTTTTTACCTGGCGCCATTTGCAGTTGCTGTTTCCTCTGCCAGAAATGCTCTTCCTCCAATGGATAGCCTGTTCTGTCCGCTGTCAGCTCAAATGTCTCCTTCACATAGCAGCCTTTGCTGACAATCTTCTGATTGATGATCACATTTCCCTGTTGATTTCTCTTGTAAGTAATTGCCTTGTTCTCCCACCAACAGGAAGGCCTTTCCCGTTTCCACTGACTCATTTCAGTATTTGGAGCAGTGGCAGTACCTAGTAGATGCCAATAAACATTTGCTGAGTGAACAAATGAACGAATGAATGAGTTAGCAGCTCTAAATAAATTTGCATAAATATTAATTGTTGGCCAAACTGAAAACTCTAGGAGTACGGCATAGTGCGTTTTCAAGAGGCAATCCCTCCATGTATTGCAGCTCAGTTAGGAACACACGCAGAGCTTCAGAGATCAATGCAGGTCTTGGTCACATGCATGAGAAACAGCCCTTCCAAAGGGAGTGTAACTTTCACATTGAAAAACAAATCCTCTCTGAGCGCCATGGCTTACGCCTCTAATCCTAGCACTTTGGGAGGCCTAGGTGAGGGATTGCTTGAGCCCAGGAGTTCGAGAGCAGCCTGGGCAACATGGCAAAACCCCTTCTCTGCAAAAAAAATACGAAACTTCACCAGGTATGGTGGTGCATGTCTGTAGTCCCAGTTTCTCAGGAGGCTGAGGTAGGAGGAGCGCTTTAGCTGGGGAGGTGGAGGTTGCAGTACCAGCCTGGGTGACAGACTGAGACCCCCTCTCAAAAAA
>NW_016805767.1:761491-794682 GCF_001698545.2 Rhinopithecus bieti
AAAAAAAAAAAAAAAAAAAAAAAAAAAAAAAAAAAATCGTTGTGCTTTTCTTAAGACATTTACTTTGTTTTTTGTTTCTGGTTTTTTTGTTTTGTTTTGTTTTTAGTTTGTTGTTTGTTGAGACACAGTCTTGTTCTGTCTCCCAGGCTGGAGTACAGTGGTACAATCTCAGCTCACTGCAACCTCTGCCTCCTGGGTTCAAGTGATTCTTGTGCCTCAGTCTCCCAAAGTGCTGGGATTACAGGTGTGAGCCACCATATCCAGCCTGTTTTGTTTTTAAATAGAGCTGCCAATGTTTCGTAAGAAGCCTGTAAGATGTAAGGAGGTAGAGAAAAGCAAGCACATGAGACAGTCATTGTCATACTCAGAACAGATTTGGACTTTAGGAAGTTCTTTTTTTTTTTTTTTTTTTTTTTTTTGAGATGAAGTCTTGCTCTGTGGCCCAGGCTGGAGTACAGTGATGTGATCAGGGTCCACTGCAGCCTCAACCTCAACCTCCCTGGCTCAAGTGATCCTCCCGCCTCAGCCTCTCGAGTAGCTGGGACCATAGCCATGCACCACCATGCCCAGCTAATGTTTTAGTTTTTGTAGAGATGAGGTCTCACTGTGCTGCTCAGGCTGGAGGAAGCCCATCTGGGCAGTGGTGTGGATGATGACAGTCAGAGGTAGGTGCTGCTAGGCGCTGGCAATGAGACAGAGATTGTGAGGGAGGCAGGTGTGAACTTGGAGACAGAGTGTACTTGGTGTTAGGCCTGAGCCTCAGGGTCCATGCGGGATGGAAGAGAGGTCCCCTTTGATTCTCTAATCCTGTAGATATTTTTGGAGTGCCTCCTCCTTTCCTCTTCCTCATTCTGAAGCCTGGGTCTGTTATTCCCCTGACAGCTCACCTGTGCCTAGCCGTTTCCAGTCCAAAGTTAACAGTGATCACCTCCTTTTTGCAAATGCATCAGCCTGCCTCTGCTTGCATTTTCACACTGATTTCCTAGTACCCGCCTGCATGGAACCTGTCCTCTTGTCAGGCCGCCTCCTCAAATTGGGGGATGCACTAAGCTCACGCAAGTCTCTTTCTGTTACCAGCACAGCTGCCTCCCATTTCCCCACACCAAGCCCTGCTTCTCCCATGAAGCCACCTGCGTCCCTCTCCTCATCTCATTGCCAGTCTCACTCCATGCCTCTCAGAGCACACGGAAGTGCTCAGATAGGGACTTCCTCATGTCCTATCTCCCCACAGGCCCCCCTTCCCGCCGCTGAACTGCACTCTGTGCCTCACCTCCTCCGGCTGGCTGTGCTGCGTCCACCCCGGAGCCCATCACCCCTCACTGTCTCAGGACTTCCCGCCTGCAACTGCCCCTTTCTACTGGACCATTCCAGGCACACCAGGCAAACTAGTATCTCTAATGTTTGAATAAACCTGTTCTTGCTGCTCACAAACCCCCTTAATTTCTTCCCCAAGTTCTCAGCTCCCCTTCACAGCATAATTTCTTGGAAGAATTGACTACGGTTTGTCCCCATTTCTCCTCTGCATTCTCTCCTCAGCCCAAGTCCAGTTGGGTTTCCATTCCTACTTGTTCCCAAAACAGCTCCAGCCAAGATCACCGATAGTTGGCAAATCCATTTGCTACTGAAAGGCCCTCCTCTGCGACCTCTCAGTGATAGTCAACACTGCCCTCTCTTTGAAACGTCCCTGACTCCACTGCCCGGTCTCCCTGCTCCTTCACGGGACCCTCCTTCTCCATCCCATTTGCTCAAGCATCTTCTATTTGAGCTTCTAAAGGTTTATTTCCTCTTCAGAGCTCAGTTCCTGAGCTCTGCTATTTATCTACATGCTTTCTTAGATCATATTATTCAATCTATGTTTTTTTTTTTTTTTCTTTTTCTGAGACAGAGTCTTGCTCTGTCACCCAGGCTGGAGTGCAGTGGTGCGATCTCGACTCACTGCAACCTCCACTTCCCAGGTTCAAGCGATTCTCCTGCCTCAGCCTCCTGAGTAGCTGGGATTACAGGTGCCCACCATGCCTGGCTAATTTTTTTTTTTTTTGTATTTTTAGTAGAGATGGGGTTTTGCCATGTTGGCCAAGCTGGTCTCAAACTCCTGACTTTGGGTGATCTGCCCACCTCAGCCTCCCAAAGGCTGGCATTACAGGCGTGAGCCACCATGCCCGGCCAATCTATACCTTTAAATACCATCAGTTTGACAGTGACTTTCAGATTTGTATCTCCAGCTCAGCTCAAATTCATGTCTCTCTACTCACTTTTCTACCTTGATATCTGATAGGCATATCCAATTTAACTTGTCCAGACTGAACTACTGATTTTCCCACCCTCCCTTCACACACTTCTCTAGCCCACCCCATGTGGCACCGTGGCACCATTCTCTACCCACTAACCTTCCCTCGCTCCTCACACTTAAGCATTTCAGGATTCCTATTGACTCAATCTCAAAACATGTTTTCCATCTCCACTGCTAGCACTCTAATCCAGGCCCTCCCATCACTGCCCTGGACTATTGCAAAGGCTCTTCACTGGCCTTCTTGACTCCAGCTCCAGCACAGTCCATTCTCTAAAGACCTTCCACAGTAGTATTCACAGAATACAAAACTGACGCCACTCCTGTTCTAGCCACCCAGAGGCTTCCCATTGCATCAGAAACTTCATATCCTGGCCCATAACACCCTACATGATTCAGACTCTGCCTGGTACCCTGGTCTTCCATCATTATCGCCTGTCCTCTCTACACCAGCCACACTGCCCCTCATTTTATTCTTCCAGTGCATCAAGCTCAGTCCTGACTCAGGGCCTTGGAATGTACTCGTTCCTCTGCCTGGGATACTTTTCCTGCGCATGTACTGTATTAATCATGTTTTTTATTTTTGATATTTTATAAAACTTTGACATCTGGGGGCCTTGCAGACCCAGGGGGAACTGCCCCTTGCAAGGTGAGCTAATTCCTGGAGATAGCAAGCAACTTGCCTTGGAGCACGTATTTGATAGGCAACCCAACCAATCCAGAGCCCACGCCTCGGAACCACCCTCTTTGTCAAACTCTCACAGAGCAAGCCAATATTCCCCCTGCCCTAAATTGCCCTGGGAGTCAGATACTGGATAACTAGGGACCACCCTTGTAGCGCAGAGCCTGCTGAAATTATTCAAATTATCTAGTCCTAAACTCCGTTAGCATACCAACCTACTTCTCCTATTCCTTCCCACAAAAATCCCAATCAAGGCTTCGGCCCGCGCTCTCCTGCGCTCCTTGTGCCTCCTGACCGATCCTGGTGCCGCCCATGTGGCCCTGTGTGGCAGGGCGTGCCCCCTCCTTTTGGGAACACCGAGTAAGAAACTCTTTTTCAAGGCAATTATCTCGGTGTTAGTCACCTTTCCATACCTGATGAAAACCAATCCCCAGTACATTTTAAAACATATGTCCATGGCCTGTTTTCATGACAAGATGCTTCCTGTTGTTCAGGTCTGACCCTCCTCAGACAGAGACACTGAGAGGCAGGCCCTGGTTTGAGAGGTTCACAGCCCCCTGTTCTAAAGGAGGGGCTGTCCTTCTCATCTCAGAATGAGGAGTCAATCAAGAACACCGCAGTCCATGTGAGCAAGAGTATATGAACTTAGCCAAAATTCCCTCGGCCTCAGTTAAAACTGTGAGTTCAACATAGCCAATAAAGAGTTTTAATACAGACGCATGAAGTTAAGATTAGAACAGCCTAGCTCCCAGGATAGGCTCTTACCACTAAAGAGTTAGACAGCTCTGCATTTTAATCTTATTAGATCTGTCACATTGGGTACGTTACTTACATTGTCCAGGCTCAGTTTATTCATCTGTAAAATGAGGTTACTAATATGAACTGCCTAATTGAATTGTGAAGATTTAACGAGACAGTGCTTTTAATTCACTCAACACAATAAATGCTGGAAAGAGTGTTAGCGGTTAATAGTATTGTTGTTTTATTCCTCAAAAGAGGATGGATTAGCTCTCAAATCACTGAGGTAAAGATGGAATTTTTAAGAAATAATGCTGGGATGAGCGGATCTCCATTTGGGGAAAGAAGTACAGAGGACAGTGCGCAGCATCTGGTGAGTCAGGAGGCGGTGCAGCAGGAAGCAGGGGAGAGCGGACATGTCAGGAACGGAACACCCCTGTCACGAGAAAGGGGTCCCGATCCAGACCCAAGAGAGGGTTCTTGGATCTTGCACAAGAAAGAACTTGAGGGGAGTCCATAAAGCCCTAAGGGCTGCTGGTTGCCCACTTTTTTTTGGTTATTTCTTGATCATATGCTAAACAAGGGGTGAATTATTCATGCCTCCCCTTTTTAGACCATATAAGGTAACTTCCTGACATTGCCATGGCGTTTGTAAACTGTCATGGCGCTGGTGGGAATGTAGTAGTGAGGACGACCAGAGGTCACTCTCATCGCCGTCTTGGTTTTGGTGGGTTTTAGCCAGTTTCTTTACTGCAACCTGTTTTATCAGCAAGGTCTTTATGACCTGGACCTTGTGCTGACCTCCTATGTCACCCTGTGACTTAGAATGCCTTAATTGTCTGGGAATGCAGCCCAGTAGGTCTTAGCCTTATTTTACCTCGTCCTTACTCAAGATGCAGTTGCTCTGGTTCAAACGCCTCTGACACCCCAGCCATTTCAGCAGCCGTGGATGTCTCCTATCAGATTCTCCTGTGGCACCAAGCAGCCTTTGGTGCCAGGGGCAGAGCATCCCAGAGGCTCAGCCAGCTCCACTGCTGGAGGCAAGGGACATTGCAAGTCCCAGCACCACCAGCCTGGCACCTGCTGCCTAACAGACAAAGTTGGCTGTCAAACTCAGCTCTATTTCTAAATACAAATACTCCTCAGTTTATGACGGGGTTACATCCCGATAAATGCACCATGAGTTATCAAAATGATGAATCAAAAATGCATTTAATCCATCTAACCTGCCGAACATCATGGCTTAGCCTAGTTTACCTTAAACATTCTCAGAAAACATTTGCCTACAATCGGGCAAAATTATCTAACACAAACCCTTTTTATAATAAAGTACTTTTTTTCTTCCTTTTTTTTTTTTTTCTGGATGGAGTCTCGCTCTGCTGCCTAGGCTGTAGTGCAATGACGCAATCTCAACTCACTTCAACCTCCGCCTCCTGAGTTCAAGTGATTCTCCTCCTTCTGCCTGGGATTACAGACATGTGCCACCACACCCAGCGAATTGTTGTATTTTCAGTAGAGACTAAGTCTCACCATATTGGCCAGGCTGGTCTCAAACTCCCAAACTCAAGTGATCTACCTGCCTAGGCCTCCCAAAGTGCTGGGGTTACAGGCGTGAGTCACTGCGCTCAGCCTATAATAAAGTATTGAATAGCTTATGTAACTTCAACACTGCACCGAAAGTGGAAAACAGAATGGTTGTGTGGATACTCGGCGTATGGTTTCCACTGAGCATGTGCTGCTTTTGCACCACCATTAAGTCGAAAAATCATCTGTGGAAACATAGTAAGTCAGGGACTGTCCCTACTGCACAATCCGCTCAGAGACCTGGGAGGGTGAGGCCGGCCAGATCCAGCTTTTAGGCCACTGGTTTTCAGCATGCAGGAAACTGTTCCTTGGCACAAATTGTTGAGGAACTGATAACCATCTGTTGCCAAGGTAACCATTCTTCCAAGAAGGTCAGAGAAACAACTCAGATAGTCAATAGTGATGTAATTTTGAACCCACCGGCTATCTGGCATCAAGTCAAAAAGCACAGCCAAAAGCCCGTACACATTTTTTTCTTTGCTTGCAACTTTCTTAAGAGTTCAGACATGGGAACCTTTTCCGCACCCCCGGCCTTTATAGCCAGAGGGAGCGGCAGTATTTGTCACTGTGCCTGGGAAAAAGAGGCCCTTTGTGGAGCAACTTGAGAAGTCTCCTGTGCCAGTGTCCCTCTCCCAGCCCTTGTCAATGCTGCTGCCGAGGGGAGCCCAGAGAACAGCCCGTCAACTCTTTTCAGGGCTGGGAAAGTCAGGCTTTCTGTCGCCTTGGCTGGGCTGAGGGACTTGGATCCCTGGTCGTCAGCCCAGGATTTGCAAAGAGGGATGGGAAACGTCAGACCTTTCACTGGTTGAGAACTGGGGACTTTCAGAGCTGGAGAAAACCTTAGCAGTCCTTGGGTACAGTCACCCTGTTTCCCCATTGATGAGACATGGAACCTGGCGAAGGTCACGCAGCTCCGGGTCCAGCACTCTTGCTGCCAGAGGCAGAAGGTCTGAGAGAATCAAGCCTCAGCCTTGGCATCTCTATTTGCTGGACAATCCACTGCAGCATCCCCGCCTCTGTCACCTGGCTCTGCTGGGTAGCACTGCCGTGCCTGCCTCTGTCATCTCTCACACTCTTCATTCCACACCTCCATCAGCTGCCTGGAAGCCCATCTGCAACACCACTGGCAGCCCAGACCTTCCCAGCCTGACCAGCAGGGATCGGATTCCTGGAAAAGCAATGACAAACTCTTCAGGATATGACTTAAGACCTGATTGTGGAAAGAGGACAGGCTTTGAAATCAGCCAGACAAGTGCTCAGAATCTGAATCTGCTGTGGCTCATGCCCATAATCCCAGCAGTTTGGGAGGCCGAGGTGGGAGGATTGCTTGAGTCCAGGAGTTCAAGACCAGCCAGGGAACATAGTGAGACCGCAGTCTCTACAAAAAAAAAAAAAAAAAAAAGGAGCTGGGCATGGTGGTGCACACCTATGGTCCCAGCTATGGGGGAGGCTGAGTGGGGGTGGATTGCTTGAGCCTAGAGGTTGAGGCTGCAGTGAGCTGGGATTGGATCACTGCACTCCAGCCTGGGCAGCAGAGAGAAAGAGAGAGAGAGAGAGAGAGAGAGAGAGAAGGAGAGAGAGAGAGAGAGACCCTGTCTCAAAAAAAAAAAAAATCTCTTTCTGTCATTTTCTTGTACTTTTACACTGGTCATGTTACTTAATCTTCTGAGCTTTAATGGCCTCATTAGTAAAATGGAGATAATGGTCCATGCCACGTAAGGATTTAGGGATTCAATGAGCGTCTACAGAGTGCACACAGTGTTGGGTTTGGCACATGGCAGTGCCCAGTAAGTGGCAGCTCTTCCATCTGGGATCCTCTATCTCCCCAGGCCTGTGTCTGTGGCTGCTGCAGGGCCCTTCATTTATGCCATTTGCTGTCTGCTTTACCTGGAGGTCATGGGTGTAACTTTTTCTCATTCCAAGTAAGTGCAGCTCCTCAAATGTTTCTTGAACACCAACAACAGGATCCATGTTGAGTGCTAAGGATACAGGAGCCACTCTGCTGCAGTTTTGCCTCTCGGGCACTCAAGGCCAAATGAGAGAGAGGAGCAGTAAGTCAATCCCAGAACAGCCACTTCAGAGGGTAGGACAGGTGATAGCCAGCTGCAAACACCTGCCTGGGGGAGTCAGGTGAGGGCTTAGGGGGCTTCACGGTTTGAGTGCTGCCTAAACTGTCTCATTCCAACAGGAACCTGGGTCCTACTCCCATCCCAGGAATCTGGGGGCTTGGGTCCAGAGCAAAAGCATGGAACCCAAGACACATGAATAGCGTCTGTGGGGAAGCCTGGATCAAGAACCCAGACTGTCAGCTCTGGGCCGAGTCCCAAGAAGTTCCCAAGAGCCCAGGGCAGACATTCAGTGCACTTGATTTATTGAAGAGGTCCTCTCAAACCCAGGGGAGTGAGGGAGGAAGGAGAAGGCAGGGGATGCAGTCTCAGCTGGAGCTGAGCTTCAGCCTTCCTACAGAGCTCCAGAGCAGGAACCGCGGCACTGCATTGGCTTCATCAGGAGACAGGCTTTTGTACCCTGTGCCAGTCAGTCATTAGCTCTGGGTTTTGGAGAAGGGGGTGGGTGTGTCTGGGTGAGCCAATACCTGCTGGGCTGACGATTCTGCAGGGGAGGGCAACCCTAAGCGCCCTGAGCGCCCTAGCTCCTGGAGGGTGGGTGCCCTGGCCCAGCACGCTGTCTGGGTAGAGGGTAGGCAGAGGCAGAACTTGGTGGGAACAGCCACATGGAAACTAGATATAGAAGGTTTGTTTTGTTCTTGTTGTTGTTATTTGAGACAAAGTCTCGCCCTGGCACCCAGGCTGGAGTGCAGTGGTACCATCTCGGTTCACTGCAACCCCTGCCTCTCGGGTTCAAGTGATTCTTGTGCCTCAGCCTCCGGAGTAGCTGGGATTACAGGCATGTGCCACAAGCCTTGCTAAGTTTTGTATTTTTGGTAGAGACAGGCTTTTACCATGTTGGTCAGGCTGGTCTCAAACTCCTGACTTCAAGCAATTCACCTACCTCAGCCTCCCAAAGTGTTGTGATTACAGGTGTGAACCACTGCACCCAGCCAGGATATAGAAGGTTTTAGAATTGCATCCTCATCTTGAATTGTCCAGCTTCCAAAACTGTGACAATTAAATTATTGCTTAAGTCACCCAGTCTATGGAAATCTATGACAGAGCCCAAACTGACTAAGACGACATTCTCCCTAATGTTGGGAGACACTTCTCCCATGGTCTCTCCCACTCCCATACAGCTTGTCAAGCCCTGATCTCTATTTGGCCATTTCTCAAGGTTGTGTTGGAGCAAGCACCCTTGGGAGGTGAGACAGTGTCTCTTCCCCAGACAATGAGCAGGCTGCTGTGGGCAGTGGGTTGCCCTGGCCCTGTGTCCTCTCCTGGGTGTAGCCCACTGTTGGGGGCCACCCATCTAGACCCACCCGCATCACTGCTGATGGCCTTGGAGCTCAGGGAGCTGAGGTGATCATGCTGACACTCTGGCTTCTGCTCTTGCTGTGAGTAAGGCCATCATGAGTCCCTGACCCAGGAGCCTCTCATCTCGCAGCCCCATGCCCTGTGGCAGGCCAACTCATTAGCTTACAAGGAGGGAACATATCAGCCTCTTCACAGTCCTTGGCATCCAGCATTAGTCACCACCACTTCCAGCTGCCACAGCCTACGTATGTGCCACAGACACATGGGAAATTCCTCCCTCAACCTCCTGCCAACACCCAGAATGCCCGAAGTTCTCTTTGTCATTTCTTTCCTCTCCCAAACCAAGTATAGCCTCAGGCTTCCCCTCACATCAGGTGTCTTCACAGGACCCCTTGCCCCAACCTCTCTGAAGTGGATCCTCCAGCAAAGCCTACAAAGCCCTTGTGACCTACTCTCCCTGCTCTTGGTCCCAACTCAGAGCTCTTCCCCATCAGAAACTTTCACTGCGGCAAAGTCAAACATTTCTGCTCTCCGAAGTTCATGCCCCTTGATGCTGTTCTTTCTGCCTTGAATTATCCTTCACTGTCTTTGCCTCATTCTTCAAGACTGAGTTCCAGAGACACTTCCTCCAGGAAGCCTCCTCTACGGTCTAGCTAACTCAATCGGCTTCCCTTATACCCTCACTATGTCTCCACTGCATGTTGCACACAACAGCATCAACTAGTACCATAGGTACTGGCCAACTTCCCTGCCCTTCCAATACTGCGGGCTCCCTAGAGGCAAGAACTGTATATTACTCTTCCCACTGTGCGCAATGCCTAGCTGGGGTGGTGCCCAGAAATCTTTCTTTTCCTTCCTTCTTTCCTTCCTTCCTTCCTTCCTTCCTTCCTTCCTTCCTTCCTTCCTCCCTCTCTTTCCCTCCTCCCTCCTCCCTCCCTCCCTCCCTCTTCCTTCCTTCCTTCCTTCCTTCCCTCCCTCCTCCCTCCCTCTCCTCCCTCCCTCCTCTTCCTTCCTTCCTTCCTTCCTTCCTTCCTTCCTTCTTCCTTCCTTCCTTCCATTTTTTGACAGGGTTTTGCTCTGTGGCCCAGGCTGGAATGCAGTGGCACAACCACAGCTCACTGCAGCCTTGACCTCCTGGGCTCAAGCAATCCTCCTGCCTCAGCCTCCTGAGTAGCTGAGACTATAGGTGTGCACCACCACACCAGGCCAGAAATATTTCTAGAAAGAAAAAGAATGAATGAATGCCCACCCTTTGCACAAATACTTCACTTACTACCACTGGCCAAAGTGATCTCATTCCTCTGAACTACCGTGGGACTTTGTGACAGTCTCAATGGGAATGTTTCACATTTCTCATCTCCAGTCTGGCTTTATGATCCTCACTCGCAGCCCTTGAGGGTCAGGTTGTATCTTCTCCTTGTTCAAATGGATCTTAGATCACTTTGGAGTTTTTCTGGCTTTCAATTTTATAGGTGTATTATTTTAAAATCCCAGAAACCTAATCCAAGGATAGCAAGAAGAGTTATGGAGTTTGTTCAATTTTATTTAGGTTAAGGGATGAATTTCCATTCAGCGGTGAGTGTATGCTAATTTGCATGTCTATTCTAACGTAATAACCAAATCAATCTCCTGGGAGAAGAGAAGGGCATTGTGTTTTTCACGTCCCTCTGTCCATCCACTGTCTCTGAGCAGGTTTCAGGAGGTAAATTCATTCAAGACTCGGCAAATATTTATTGAGTGTCTAATAACATTCCTGCCTCAGGGACATGGATGATGTCCCAGTCAATGCATCGGCAGGGAATGAAGCTCTGATTTTATTTATGGGGCAGAAGCCTGAACAGAGGCTCCACTGCAACATCCAAGTGTAAGCTGCCAAGCAGCTGATCTGAAAAATCTGAGAACCCAAAGGGACCATGGATAAAGGTATGCATGGATGGATGCCTTTTGACAGCTCCACCTAGAATGCAATGTGCCCTACTCCACTTTCTCCACTCATTAGAGCACATGTCTTCCAGAATGTTCAGCAGCTCAGCTCAGAGAAGGGCTCTGTCTAGGCAGTCACGAGGGCAGAAAGTCTCCAAACAGTGGGCAGAACAGCACCCGGGCTATAGTGCCGACGATTGCCTGTGAGGAGAGAGCAGGGCTTCTTTTGCAAGATGCCATAAATTTCTTTCCAATCCTAGTTTAGTTCCTTGGGATAGAAAGATAACTCCTTTGCTTATTTTGTCGCTTCTGTATTTGTGAATTGGAAAATAACATTATAATGGGATGAGGAGTCCAGTCATTTTCCTTTCTTTTTTGAAGACAGGGTCTTGCTTTGTTGCCCAAGCTGCAGTGCAGCTGCGCATCATAGCTCACTGCAGGTTTGAACCCTCAGGCTCAGTGATCCTCCCACCTTGGCCTCCCGAGTAGCTGGAATTAGAGGGGTGAGCCACGGCACCCAACTGTCCACTTTTCTCCACACACCATTGAGAGGTTCAGTGGGTTCTGAGGTCTGAGATCCCACATCCAAACAAGCGGTAAAATTTGGAGAAAGGGAGGTCTCAGTTAGGACAGGGGTATGGTGCAGTGACTAAAAGTTTAGTTCTCGGCTTGGTGTGGTGGCTCACACCTGTAATCCCAGCACTTTGGGAGGCTGAGGCGGGCAGATCACCTGAGGTCAGGAGTTCAAGACCAGCCTGGCCAACATGGTGAAACTCTGTCTCTACTAAAAATACAAAAAAATAATTAGCCAGGCACGGTGGTGCATGCCTGTAGTCCCAGCTACTCAGGAGATGGAGGCATAAGAATCACTTGAACTGGGGAGGTGGATGCAGTGAGCCGAGACTGTGCCACTGCACTCCAGCCCGAACAAGAGTGAAACTCCATCTCAAAAAAAAAAAATTGATCTTAAATTCAGACAGAGAAGGGCTCTAGTCCTACTGACACCACTTACGACTTGGGGGACCATAGTGGGGGAAGCTGTAGATCACCTTTGAGTTCATTTTCCTCATCTGTAAGTCAGAAACAATAACCCTACCTGTCATTGTGCTTTAGCCATGTGATGCACTCCTGCTGGTCTCAACACTCCTACCCTGTTTGATGCACCCTTCAAACAGGTGTGTGGCTTTCTCTGATGCACGCCCCTACTCCAAGGAGAGGTGTGCTGGCCTTTGATCTGTGTTTGCGCCAGGCTCCTTTACTAAACAGGGAGTGCATTGTGGGCCAGTAATTGGCCTCATTCATCTCTGTATGAGGGACACATGATTTGTCCACACGTGAGTGTTCTCTCTCTCCTCCTACCCCCAGCCAGCTCAACATAATTTTCCCTTTGCCTACTCAGATTTTCCCTCTTTCCTACCCTCTAAAAAAGAATTTAGTCTGTATTGGGCAAGATGGAAAATGTCTGTGGAAACCTGGGTAGAGGGAAACAGAATCTGAGCTGCAGGAGGAAAGAGAATAAGATTTAGCCAGAGAGGTTAAGTTAAGCTATGCGCGGAAAGATGACAGATCCTGGGAAAAGCAGAGGAGGAGGATGGTAGGGAAGCCAAGGAGGCCGGGCATCAGGAAGTGTTTGGAGGGAACTGGGCAAGTAGGATGTTCTGGGGCATCTGCTATCTGCTGAAAAGAGACAAAAGAGAAGTTGGAAAGGTTCGAGGGGTTATGAATTTGTTCCCCATTAATAGTCTTGAAAAGATGCAGGACGGCCGGGCATGGTGGCTCTTGCCTGTGATCCCAGCACTTCGGGAGGCTGAAGCAGGGGGATCACTTGAGGCCAGTAATTGGAGACCAGCCTGGGCAACATAATAAGACCCCGTCTCTACAAAAAAAATGTAAAAATTAGGTGCCACATACCTGTAGTCCAAGCTACTCATGAGGCTGAGGTGGGAAGATTGCTTGAGCCGAGGAAGTTGAGGCTGCAGTGAGCCCCTAATGATCCACTGCACTCCAGCCTGGATGACAGAGTGAGACTGCTTTGAAAAAAGAAAAATTATGCAAAAGAAAAATTATAATTTAGTTTTAATTAAGTTTAATTATTTTGGGACTGTGTGTTTTTAAATGTGTCTCCATACATACACTAAGCTACATGGGGTCCCAAAATGTATCTGGGTTATACCCATCTCTTCAGAGCCTCGGAGGGTATCTGACACATACCAGATATTTCATCTGGTGGGCTGAACTGACTGTCTAATGCTGATGACTGGGGAAATACTTAAAACCTTTTCTTGTCTGAGCCACTCCCATCATCACAGCCACACTGCTGTCACAACAGAGGGAGCTACTGTACAAAGGCATAGAATTTTGGAGGGATATGCTCAATCTGACAATAGATAACTTTAGGGGTGTATTTTCTGCCCTCAATAATCTCCTGGGAGCTGCCTTTCTATTACATGACAATGACCTCCTCACCAGTAGGTAACCTGATGAAGACAGTCAGATTCATTCTCCTTGGAACTTGGAATTGTGACTAATGCATTGGTCTCAGGTTGGGTTGGTTAGCTTGAGCAGATACGTAAACCCAGAGGCCAGGAAGCAACTGGGTTTGTCCTCATGTAGGACAAAGCGGTGAGTTTGTCTGTAGAGAAGGAGAATGAGAAGAACAGAGAAATGAGACGGGGCAATCAAGCCTGTATCCCTGGGTCTCTCTGAGATGGCTTTCCAATAAAGGCCCATCGTGGCTGAAGCTCATTTGAGGTAGGTTTCACTTACCTGCAACCCAAGACAATGACATCAGTGCCTGAGCCACAGTCCCTCAGCATTGCTGGTGGTCCTTCTGCCAGTCTTGTCCCCTTAGACCTGGGCAGGCCAGGAAGATGTGGGAGGGAACAGCTCATGTTCCTAGGGGCTTTGCAGGCAGGTATCCCCTTCCAGGCTGCTCTAGTGCCCGCTGCCTCAACTGGGGCTTCCTAGCCTGGCAAAGAGAAGAGGTTAAAGCCCTCACTGTTTCCATCTCCCTTGACACCAATGAAAAGAAAAACAAGAAGAACATCTCTTCCGAAACAGCAAATCAGCAGAACCAGCGGAGGAGCAAGTCATCAATTTTTTCTAGAAAACTGGCAAACACTTTTCAAGGGTGTTAAAGATAATCAGACCCAAAAATAAGACTTAATTAGGCACTAGTTTCGCCCTCAGGAAAACTGAACCCAGAGATGAAAATGTGTAGGCTTTGAAGAGAGAGCTTTCTGGAAAATCAGTAAAAGAAGTCAGAGCCATCTGATTGTTATTTTTATTTTTATTTTTTTGAGACAGAGACTTGCTCTGTCACCCCGGCTGGAGCGTAGTGGCACAATCTCCGCTCACTGCAACCTCCACCTCATAAGTCCAAGCCATTCTCCTGCCTCAGCCTCCTGAGTAGCTGGGACTACAGGCACCCGCCACCATGCCCGGCTAATTTTTGTATTTGTAGCAGAGACAGGGTTTCACCATGTTGGCCAGGCTGGTCTTGAACTCCTGGCTTCAAGTGATCACCCTGCCTTGGGCTCCAGAAATGTCTCCCAACAGAAATGCTGCACCCAGCCTGATTGCTATTTTTTATAGTAGATACTTTGTCTCACATTTCACCATGGGCTTTGGAAGATGACTTCACATGCCTTTCTCTCTTCATTGGGCATTTTAACATTGTAAAATCCATCAGCTAAGGTTTCTCAAAGTCCCCCAAACCAACCTAGATCCCCTTTTACCTGTCTTTGTATACTGGGACTTGTACAAGATTTTATTTCAAAAGGGGTTCTGCAGCTACCAATGGCCTTAGAAACTCTTATGGACAGCACTCCAGAAGGAAAAATGAATCAATGTTCACTTCTTTTCGAGGCATTCATCACGTATCTGGACCACTGCCCCCAACCCCGCCCGCCAAGTTTGCCATTTCCCTTGCAATGGAAAGAAAAAGCCCTGACCCATGGGGTTGCTCTGAAAAGGTGGCCAATTCACTTTCTTTTTGTGTTTGTTTGTTTTTTTGAGACAGAGTCTCGCTCTGTCGCCCAGGCTGGAGTGCAATGGCACGCTCTCGGTTCACTGCAACCTCCGCCTCCTGGGTTCAAGCGATTCTTCTGCCTCAGCCTCCAGAGTAGCTGGGATTTCAGACACTTTCTTCTTTCACTTTTACTGACAGAAACTTGTTCAGAGGAGAAAGCCCAGGTGCTCTGGCCTGAGGCTCTGACCAAAACTATCATCGACACCACTTTAAACAGTGAAATAAGCAGTAACTTTGAAGGTTTGGCCGGGGGGTGTGTGTGTGTGTGTGTGACCAAAGATGGCAATTTCCGGATAGGGCTTCTTTGCTTGATAAAAAGATATTAGCTGCCCTTTCAGTTGTGGAAGTTGAGGCTCAGGACACAGTTTGAATGAGGAGGCTGGGGCAAAGGAAGACAAAGTCCATTTTCTGAGGAACTGTGCTGCAGAGGAGGTGAGTAGGTGGCCTGGGGACTGGGGAAGCTGGGGTTTTGGGGGTCCGGGAATAAAGGTCTTGGGAGGAAGAGGGGGCAGCACCAAGGCAGCTGGCCTGGGTGGAAGGAGAAGTGGCGGGAGACCCTCTGTGCTGTGGATGGGAGGTGAGCTCGAGGATGCCATGTCAAATACTCAATTCCTGAACCCCGTTCCAACACCTCCAAACCTTCAGTAATGCCTGTGGTGTGCCTGCCTGGAGAGCACACTTGAGAGAGGGCTGGAGAAATGTTCTGGAGCAAGCCAGGGGCTGCAGAAACATGGAGAGGGAGCAAGAATGTGCCCAAAGATGGTCACGGAGGGGCTGGGGACAGACTGCGGGGCTAGAGTCCCCAGTTTGCCTTCTGCCCCAGAACTCCTCAGACAGAGTAGGGACAGCCCTGGACCTAACACATTGATGTGGGAAAAGAGTGAGAGTTACTTTGGGTGTTAAAACAGCTGCTGATGCCAGAAGGTGGAAGAACTTGGGGATAATTGGGACATGAGATGATCTACAGCAGTGGGTGTTCTAATCTCTCTTCCCTTTGTATCTCTTCTTTTCTTGCTTCCATTTTTCACGTCTTGTATTTTTCTCTTCAAGGAAATGATATATTTCTTTTCAGTGCAAACCCAGTGTCTGCGCTTGATTCTGAGCTTTCTCTCTTTTGCCTCTTAAGACGTACAAAGCAGCTGCCAACTGTTCCATGGTTTCCCAGCTGGAGGAGCCCTGCCCTGCACCCTCACAGCAGCCCTAAAGCAGATACCCCAGGGAGCACCTACCTGGGGAACCCCATGTTGGCACCAACATACAAAGTGGTCAGAAATGTGCTGTTACCCCTCAAGGGGCTGCTTAATAAATCACAGTTTTACTTCCCTCTTTGGTCCAAAAGTTTTGAGAGAGAGAGAGAGCACATGTGTATGTGTCCTTCACAGGACACCATAAGAAAGTAAAAAGACAACCCATAAAATGGGAGAAAATATTTGCAAACTGCATTTCTGATAAGGCATATCTGATAAATGCTTACAACTTAATAATTTTATTTAAAAAATGACCCGATTAAAACAGTTAGCAAAGGGTCTGAATCGACATTTCCACAAAGTAGATAAACATACGGCCAGTAAGCACATGAAACTATGCTCCACACCATTTGCCATCAGGGACATGAAAATCAAAACCACAATAAGATACCATGTCACACCTACCAGAGTGGCTAAAATTTAAAAAGACAGCAAGAACAAGTGTTGGTAAAGATGTGGGAAAATCTTTGGTGGTGGTGGAAAAGAGATTTATTTTGCTGGTAGAAACTGCTAATGGAAAAGGTTAAGCACAGAGTTACAATTTTTTTGTTTTGCAGAGGGCACAGGGCCTGGTTCTGTCATCTAGACTGGAGCACAGTGGCACGATCTCAGCTCAGGGCCTGGTTCTGTCATCTAGGCTGGCGCACAGTGGCATGATCTCAGCTCACTGCAACCTCTGCCTCCCACACTCAAGCAATCTTCCCATCTAAGCCTCCCACCTCGCCATTATCCTTGCAATGGAAAGAAAAAGCCTTATCAGATATACCTTATCAGATATGTAATTTGCAAATGTTTTCTAGAGTGCTATTTCTAGAGTAGCTAGGACTATAGGTGCCACCACACCCAGCTAATTTTTGTATTTTTCTTTAGGGACAGAGTCTCACTTTATTGCGCAGGCTGGTCTGGAACTCCAGAGCTCAAACAATCTACCTGCCTTGGCCTCCCAAAGTGCTGGGATTACAGGTGTGAACTACCTCACCCAGCTAGAGTTACGATTTAACCGGACTGAAACATATGTCCACAGAAAAGCTTGTCCACAAATGTTCATAGCACATTATTCAAAAAAACCAAAAAGTGGAAACAACCCAAATGTCCATCATTTCATGAATGGGTAAATAAATTGTGGCATATCCAAACAACAGAATGTTAATTCAGCAATCTGAATGACTGAAAGACTGATAAATACTACAACATGAGCAAAGCTTGAAGACATGCTGAGTGAAAGAAGTCAGACACTAAGCACCATAAATTCTGATTGCATTTGTATGAAATGTCCAGAACAGTCAAATTCATAGAGACAGAAAGTACATCTATGGTTGCCTAGGGCTGGAGATGGGTGTGGACAGGGAAGGGACTGGCTGCTGACAGGTACCACATTTCATCTGGGATGATAAAAATGCTCTAAAACTGATTGCGGTGATGGTTGCCCAGCTCCGTCAGTATTCTAAAAACCATTAAATGATACACTTTAAATGGGTGAATGATATGGTATATGTGTTATTTAAAAAGCTAGGCAATGTATTGTTTTCTCTAAGACTTCTAAGCACTTAGATTTTTTGTTTGTTCAAACTTTTATCATTAACTTCTAGAATTATCTCATTGTGGTCAGAGAATGTTGCCAAAATAATTTCTTTGAAATTAATTAAGAATTTCTTTGTGGCCTAGTGTATGATCAATTTTATTAATCTTTTCAGTGTTTGAAATGTACATATATTGAACGACTTATTGAGCACTTAAGTATGCCAGGTGCTATCCTGGATACTTCACACACATGAGCTCTGGTCTCAATTCTGCAGTGGCCTCCCTCATTTCACAATGGTGGTGCTGAGGCCCACAGTAGTTAATCCCAGCTCCAGTGAATGGGGGGCCTGGGAACTGAGCCCTAGCCTGTCTGGCTCCCAGAAGCCTGTTCACCACACTTGATCACAATACCCTTTTAAATGGCTTTTGTTTATGCAAATGGCCTTTCCTTTGACAAGAGCATTGGGTCATTTCTCTCCTTATCTGCGGCTCACATTGATATAGTTAAAAGACTATTTTGCAGGAGCATTTCCTTCCTCACACTATTGCTTCAATTCGGCAGTTAAAACTTGACTAGTGAATTGGAGACATAGAAAACGCAGAAAAAGCAAAGTGATTCTCAAAAGGACCTAGAGGATGTGAATAAACTAAAAGACCATGTAGTTTATTCTGAATGGCTAGATTGAATATAGTTAGGCTAGCCAATTTCCCCCTGATTAATATATCATACATTTAATACTCCTGTGAGATTTTAAAAACTTGTCTAAATAACTCTGAAATTCATCAGAAAGTAAAATCATAATTTGAATTGCTAGAATTTTTTTAAAAGCTAGAGTAATGGAAGGGTCTCATTCTACATGATATTAAGCAGTGTCATGACGCTATGCTAAAGATGCAGGAAAGTAGAAGAGTGGATTTGATGCATAACCCTGTGGAACAGCGTAGATATCAGTGGGGGAAAAACCCAAGTAAGAGAAGAACTAAGTATCTGACAAAGGTGGCATTTAATTCAGTGAAGAAAGAGAATATTGTTTAAAAAATAAGGCTGGGATGGTTGGTTAGTTATTTTGGGAAACATTTTAACTCCTCACTACATAAAACTTGAAAACTTTGATATACTAAAAACACTATTAACAAAATTTTAGGACAAACTTTAGATTGGAAAAATTTGCAACAAATGTGCTATATGGTTTTGATTTGCAAAGGGCTTTTACAAATCAGTGAGAAAATTGCTAACATCTCTCAGTGGACGAAGGGCACACATAGGCTTTAAAAGTATTGAATGTATAAATAGCCAGTAAGCCAAAAAAAGAAGGTTCATCTTCTGCACTAATTGAAGAAGTAGTACAAATCAAAACAAATAAAAAATAACTGTTTTTAACTGTTGAAAGACAAAATTTGCTATTTGTCGTTGTTCACTGTAATAGTTTTGACAAAATCTTAGAAAAACAGCATTCTCATTGCTAATAGGGATATAAATCCATGAAAACTTCCTGGGACCAATTTGAAAATATACTTCAAAAGCCTTAAAAATATGTATTTATTGTGATTTAACAATAATAGTACTAGGAATTCTTCCTTTAAAAAATGGGAAGGGAAAGGAAAGGAAAAGAAACTGTGAATACCCAAATAGGGGGTTAGTAAAACACGTTAGGGTACAACCATTCAATAAACTATTTTGCAGCTTTTAAAAATGACGTAGGAGGGTCAGGAGTGGTGGTGGCTCGCGCCTGTAACCCCAATTCTTTGGGAGACCAGGGTGGGAGGACTGCTTGAACCCAGGAGTTCAAGACCAGCCTAGGCAACATAGTGAGACCCTATCTCTGTAAAAAATAAAAAATATATCCGGGTTTGGTGAGTTATGCCTCTGGTCCCAGCTACTCAGAAGGCTGAGTCAGGAGGATTACTTGAGACCAGGAGTTGAGAAGTTGAGGCTGCAGTGAGCAGTGGTCCTGCCATTGCACTCCATCCTGAGCATCAGAGTTAGACCTGTCTCAAACACCAAAAAAAAAAAAAAAAGATATAAGAGAACAGAACAGGAAAAATGCTTCAACATGCAAGCCTTCTCAAGTGGGTTGCCTGCAGGCTATGTTGGGAAGGTTTCTGAGGTTTTCTCTGGGTGAGAACAAAGTCGTAATTGATGGGTTACTTTCTATCCCTGTGATAAAAGGCCACATAACGATATGTAAAGATGTTCAATTTTTGTTAACTAAAACTATGTGAATATACACATTAACAAGGACAGAAAGACCCCTTGGCACACTGTAGTAAGAAGGGCACCCCTGTGAGGTTCTCCCCCAAAATCCCTAACACAAATGCCATTATGAGGAAAACATCAGACAAACTCCGACTGAGGAATACCCTACTGAAACCCTGATCGGTGCTCCGTAAAAATGCCGTGATCACGAAGAATAAGAAAAGACTGACAAACGCACAGAGTGGAGGGGACTGAGGAGACGGGATGAATGCTCTGTGGAGTCCTGGATGAGATCCAGGATTGAAAAAGGATATTCATGGACAAACTGGTGAAATCCAAATAAAATCTGTAGTTTAGTTAATAGTATTGTACCAGTGTTAACTTCCTCATTTTGACAAATGTAGCCGTGGTTTTGTAAGACGTTAACATTACAAGAAGCTGAGTAAAGTACTCTCTGTACTGTCTTTACAACATTTTGTAATCCTAAAATTATGACTTTTTAAAATGTTTAAATGGAGGGAATGCTAAAAATGAGTCTACAGTTAAGCAAATACTCAACCTGGTGTAATGCTCTTTAGAGTTTTTTTCTAATAATCAATAAATAGAACATTTTATTTTTCATTGCAATGACTTTTTAAAACTAAATTTTTAAGATTTTAGATTTGGGGTACATGTGCAGGTTTGTTGCATGGATATATTGAGTGATGCTGAGATTTGGGTTTCTACTGAACCCCTAACCCAAATAGTGAGCATAGTACCCTATATGTAGCTTTTCAACCCTTGCCCTCCCACCTCCATCTCTCTCCCGACTTTTGAGGTCCGCGGTGTCTGCTGTTTCCATCTTTATGTTGGCGTGTATACCTATTGTTTAGCTCTCACTTATGAGTAGGAACAATTGGTATTTTATTTTCTTCTTCAAAACAGACATTTTTTTAAAAAACTAGTCATATCCAATAGTAAAATGCTAGTGTTAGTACAAGGCAACAATAGATGTTCTTTTGTTTCCTGTATTTTAAATTTCCTTTTATATACATATATTAATAATTATTTTAACCGTAAACTATTTTAAAAATCATAAAGAGAAAAAGCAACATACTCTGGTCTGGATTCAGAAAAGTCCTCCCAGGGCCAGCAGACCGCACCCCTTGTAGTCCAAGCTGGCGATGAAAAGGCAATGAGATGCACGCTGGAGAGAAATGGAGAGCTTTCCAGGAAAGCCAAGCATTGCAATGCAAAGTGCATTCAGGCTGTGAACCACCGTGGGACAAAAAGGCCTTGAGAACTTTTGGCAGAAGTACGCTCCGTGTGTGAGCAAGAAAAGCATCTCACAGAGAGAAAAGCACCTCTCTCTGTGTCCTTCGACGGCCAGGAGGATGCGCAGCCAGGAGGCAGGGAAGGTTTTCCAGGCTCAGGTGGCCTGGTGCCAGGCCCTGAAATGGGAACAGCAGAAAAGTGGTCTGGCTGCTTGGTGTGAATGGGACAAATGGGAAGTGGGCAGTGTGCAGGGGCAAAGCAGGCAGAGCAGTCCCTGGCTGTCACTTATGGCCGGGGCAGGACAGTGTGGCTAGACCAGGCAACGCTGAGGTGCGTTCAGGGGGGCCTCTCTACCCATCCATCACTCTTGGAGCCCCGCTATGTTCCCAGCACAGTGCTGAGGGTTAAGGATAGTGGTGTGTCCTGCCTGATGGCACCCTGTCTACTGGGGACAATGACATGCCCAATCCCATAATGAAGGTAAGTACAGGGGGAATAGGTGGCAAGAGTGAGAAGCACGCCTGCCCTCGCACAGCAGCAAAAGGCTCAGAGGTGGGTGGAGAAGCAGCCAACCTGTGTAGGGCTGGCTCCGAGGGCAGAGCAGAGCTGGGTAAGGTTTCTCTCCCCACCTCTAGAGGTCACGGGCCCAAGGGCAAGCCTTAGCACAGCTAGGCTTATCTCCTATGATAAATCAGCCAGAGAACACAGGGATTCCATTTCCTGGCAGTCACTCAGAAACTCACAGCAAGGGGATCGGCTCAAATGCAGCGGTTTTGGCTGGATTCCCTCTCATAGTCCTAGTGAAAGTGAGTTTGAGTCATTGCTCCTTCACTTAACATATTCATGCTTAAAACCAACGTCTGCTGAGCACCTACTACGTGCTAGATGACACCAATCCCAAAGCGCCCTCTTCAGGCAAGCTAAGAAATGGATGGTGCCGACCTAAGTGGGATTTGGGTGGAGATCCAGCTAAGGGGCAGCCTGCAGAACCCCTGGCATGGCAAGGGCCCCACGCAATCCAGCAGTGTGACGTTTAGTATAATGTGGCCTCAGTTTCCACAGATGCACCAGCCTTGTGCCTTAAAAGGAAAAAAAAAAAAAAAAAAACTACTGCAAATGTAGGCTTTTCAGAGTCAAAAGGAAAATTCAGATAATCATTGTGCCTTCAGGAGCTGTCTCTGATTGCTATGGAATCAGCCTACGGGCAAAAACCAAATGATAGAAGCATTTAGGACGATAGTGACTATTTAAGACTTTTCAAAGAGGATTTCAAATGAGTGTGGGTGGCAGGGCACCCAGAAGTCATGAATGAGACCTGGAGCAAGTTTTCTACCACTTGAAACCCGAGTTTCCTCTTCTCTATAATGGAGTGGCCATAAGTGTACTTATTTCATGGGGTTGTTGCAAGGATGAAGTAGACAATGCCCATTTCTCACTTCGCGCCTGGTACATATGAGAACTCAGCAAGTGTTAGATATTAACTGAATACTGAAACTCCATGACATGTTGATATATTAAATTCCATCATACAAACTCGGAATAATTTTACCAAACGCAAAAACAGTCATGTTCCAAGTATGCAAGAATTCTTACCTCATTAGTTATACTTAGGTTATACTTTCTTGAACTTTAAAAATTGGTATTCACTTAGCATTTGTGTGTTTATCTGCTAGCAGATGAGAGGACCAGCCACTAGCAAAGGTGTACAAGCACTTGCTGAAAAAGTTTCTTCTGTCAGTCCTGTGACTTGGGAAACAGTGGTCAGCGTTAAATCACAGAACGACTCCTCCGGGACTGCTTCATCAATGTTCTTTGAAAATATAATCTAAGAGCCAGTAAACTTGATCTAAGAGCCAGTAAATTTGACTAAATATTTAAAATCCACTTCCTTCAATTTTAAAGAGAACCCTTTAGAATGTATAATGGGGCCAAGAAAATCACCCGGCTATCTGCCAACCTTTCCTAAAAATACAGTCAATCTGAGAATCTGAGAATTCCCAGAACTCAAGAAAAACTGCAAATGTTGAGGCTGATGAGCTCGACAGCGAGACATGAGGTTCTGCTGCTTGAGGGCCCATCATTTGTCTTATTGAGGGATGAGGTGCTTTTGAAGTGGAAAGGGCCTTACTAACAATGATGTCGGAATAGCAGACATACACGCAGCTTGTCCCGGGCAAACCAGGCACAATGTCTCCTCCTCCACAAGCAGCTAAGCTCCCCAGAACACTTCTGGGCTGCAGGCAGTGCGGACACGCGAGTGCACATGCCTGCTGCCCACCCAGCCGTGTAGTTGGTGAGGAAAGCAAGGGAGCTGGACGGGCTCAACATGCATTAAGACAGCTCAGAGGCTGGACACGCTGGCGTAGATTAATATCCCACAGAGCCCTTACTTCAGCTGAAGATACGGACCCTTCAAAAGAAGCGCTTTATTGCCTAAAGAAATCAGAATTTGGGAGTCAGTATCAAAGGAGGCCTCCAAAGCTTTCCTCGCGGAATTACCAAAATGATTGAGTCCAGTTCATGAGCCAGTCCATAAATGGTGTTCCTGTGCCAGATGCAGTGGCCAGGGCCGGGGACCCAGGAGAAGGAAGGTGCCATCTATGGAGGGGACGAAGCTTTCTGCCCATATATGTGGGTTAGAGTCACTGGCCTCAGACCAGAGGCCACAGACAAGCCACAGTCTTGGGGGAACCGAGGAGGGAGGGAAGGACTCCACCTAGCAAGGCCAGGGACACTTGACCTAGGAGAACTGAGCCTGGAGGCTAGGCTGGGGGCTAGGAAGCAGACCAGGAGCGGGGCACTGTCTGCAAAGAGAAGGGGGTACAGCAGCCTTAGGGACAATCAGGGTGATTTCGAGAACAAGGTTAATGCATTCAAGGGATGAACTGAATAGGAGAGAAGAGATTAGGGGCATGTGCCAGGTCTGCCTTCAGTAACTGTGGGGACTGGAGGTCTCCGGCCCCTGGTCTATTCCCTTCTCACCCTTCCCTGCCCCACCCTGCCACCATTTCTTAGCACAAATGGTCCATGAGCATGTATGTGGACAGGTCAGCCCAATCCCTCCACACCAGCTTGCAGACAGCACCTTGCTGTCCACCCTCAGGCCTAGTGTGCATGACTTGCCTCACAGTCTTCTTTGGAGCAGATGGAGCCTGGAAGGAGGTTCTCACAGAGCTGGGAGTGGGCTCAGGGCGTTGGGACAGGTATTCCAGAATCCTAGGACCTGGTGCGTGGTCTTGAAAGGGGTGCACAGGCTCTGATAAGTAGATCCCCTAAGTCCCAAGGACTCCTGGGAGAGGGGTACCTGGAGAGGACCAGAGTAGGGTCCCCTAAAGTGTAGAGCTCAGGGCAGGGCTACAATTGCCCAGGACTGAGGGTGGTTCTTACCAGAACTTCTCCAGTCCTTCTGGAAAGGAACACCCCACCCCACCAAGGCCCACTTGTAGGAGGGCCCCTGCCCCCATTCCTCCAAACCCTGACTGCCCTCTCCTTTGCAAGGACTCTAGCCCTACAGCTGTTCTCAATACCCTCCAGTAGAGCCCACTACCAGGGGCATGATCACAAATGTGATCCCCAGGTCTGAGATCAGGGCCTCCTTGCTGGCCCTTGGAGAACACTCAACTCCGGCAGCTTTGCTCAAGCAGGTGACCATCCTCAGGGTCTCACCTAGACGTCCTGTCAGGGCTCTCAACCCTCACCTGTAAAAACCCTGATGCCCACTTCTACCCACAAGATTCTGATGCAATTAACACAGGAGAAGCCCAAGAGCAGGAATTTGTAAAAGCTTCTGGGGTCACTCTGTATTGAGGACAACCAGAGTGAAGGGTCACCTTCTCTGCCTGCAGTGTTTTGTTTTTTGTTTTTGTTTTTTTTAACAAACACACACACACACATTTGTTTTTTGTTTTAGTTAAGAGCTCATACACTTTCTATTCAGAAATGGAAAGATTTTTTGGAGATCTACAAGAAATGCTCTGTCCCCAAAGCTACACTCATACATTCTTTCTTGAGAAGAAAATCTATGTATCGCTCCATCCATTCATCACACACAAGGGGCTGGGCCTTGTGCCAGGCACATAGGATACAGCTGTGAACAAGACAGACAGTCCTGGCCCTTAGGGAGGGTCACTGGAACAAGGCAGACGTGTTAAATGAGGAATCACTCAGTTACGTATTACACTGCAATTACAATAAGTGTTTCAAATGGAAGACAAGGAAAATCCCTAAGTGAAGGGTATAACTGGACAACCTGCCCAACCAGGAAGGGCCTTCCTTGGCGAATCAACATCCCGGAGCTGATCAGCAGGACAGGTAGGACTCACTGAGGGTAAGGATGGCTGGAGAGTTAGGGGGTATTGGAACATTCTAGGCATGGAGTTCTTGAGGGAGAGGAAACCAAAAGACCAAAATGGCTACAGTGTGGAGAGAGAAAGACAGAGAGGCAGGATGGGGCTGGAGAGCAGAGGTCAGACCTGGGCGAGGTGAGGACTCGAGTGTGTATCAGTTATCCATGGCTATGTAACAAGTTACCCCAAAACTTATCAGCGTCATACAACAAAGCTGTATTATCTCACAGTTTCTGAGGGTGCTAAGTCCAGAGTGCCTTAGCTGACTGGGTCTAACTCAGAGTCTCTCATGAGGTTGCAGTCAAGCCGTGGGCAGGGGCTGCCATCTCAGATGTCTCTACTGGGGAGGATCTGCTTCTGAGAGGGCTCCTGCACTTGGTTATTGCCTGAAGTCTTCAGTTCCTCCCTGCATGGGCCTCTCTGTTAGGGTGCCTGAATATGCTCATGCAGTAGCAGCTGGCTTCTCCCAGAGCGAGTGATCCAGGGGAGAGGAGACCCACGAGGGAAGCTGAAGCCTTTTATAACCTAATCTTAGAAGCAGCAAACCATCCTTTCTGCCGTATTTTATTGGTCAGAAGGTATCATGAAGTCCAGTCCACACTAACGGGAGAGTGTCCCATAAGAGTGAGCATAGCAAGGTGTGGGACCATTTGGGGTCATCTTGGAAGCTGAACCCACAGGGAACACATTCTGATTTTGTTTTCTTTATTCCCCTTCTTGTTTATTTATTTTCTGTTTTTCTTTCTTTCTTTCTTTCTTTTTTGGAGATGGGGTCTCACTCCATCACCCAGGCTGGAGTGCAGTGGCATGATCTTGGCTCACTGCAACCTTTACTTCCTGGGCTCAAGCCATCCTCCCACTTCAATCTCCCAAGTAGCTGGGACTACCAGCATGCACCACCACGCCTGACTAATTTTTTGCATTTTTGGTAGAGATGGGATTTTGCCATGTTGCCCAGGCTGGCCTTGAACTCCTGAGCTCAGATGATCTGCCCATCTCTATCTCCCACAGGGATAGTATTACAGGTGTGAGCCACTGTGCTCAGCCCCAATTTTCATTTAAAACAAAATCACATGTTCCCAAGGGAATGTTTTGGGATGATAGAAATGTTTTATATCGTGTTTGTGATAGAGGTTATTGCAACTGCATACCTTTGTCAAAACTCATCGAATTCTGAATCTTCAGTGCATTCTGCTGAGTGATAGAAGTCAGACTCAAAAGGCCATATACTGCGACTTCTGTTTCTGAGAAGGTGGAGTAGATAGACTTTTCTCTATTCTTTTCACTAAGTACAAATAAATGCCCTAGACATTATATACATATGTGTGCATGTGTGTGTATAATAAACACAAGATTTATATATATGTAAATCTATATTTTACATAGGTATGTGTAAAATAAACAAAAGATTCTGAAAGACAGAGAGAAAGTGACAGACTGTCTAGACATATTGGGACCTAAGTGATGACACTGGGTTTTCTTTTTGTCCCTGTATATTCCAGATTTGGAGCTGAAGAGGTGGCCTTCTGGAAACACCAACCGTCATAGACAAAAGAGCCCCAAAAAAGGCCCGTCCTTTCGAAGCCAAAGCACCAGGGAAGGGGCAGCCTAGCAAGACAGAAAACTTTTAGACAATTACTGCTCTACTCCAGCAAAGACCAAAGGGGGAGCTGGCAGCCAGGCTGTAAGGAGACTCCTAACACCTGCCCAGAGGTGGTGTCAAAAAAACCAAGTGAGGAGCCTGCACTTCCATCCCCATCAGTTGGAAATGAAACCCCAGTTCTCCAGTGCCAGAGGAAACCCTACAGGGAGACTGGCCTTCTGTCCCCTCCTGGCAGTAATAGGGTGCCCCTTTCTCTCCTCACTGGGGCAGTGTCAGAGGAGGCCAAAAGGAGAGTCAGAACTTTCACTGCCTCCTGGCAGCAATGAGGCCATCCCCACCTCGGAGACAAGGGAGTCAGAACTCCCACCCTGTCCCATAACAAGGCAGCTCCTCACTTGGGTGTCAGCAGAGGCTTAGTGGGGAGCCTGCGCTGTGACCTCCACCTGGCGGTAATTAGGTGGTGCCTTCCACCTCCCCTGCAGGAGCAGTGCCACAAACAGCCAGCGACAACAGGAGGTTGAAATCAGAGCCAGAGTCTCATTACATAATATGAAAATGTCTCATTTTCGATTACAAAAATCAGCCTATTGAAGAACCAGGAAAATGTCAAATTTGGAGAAAAAAGACAATCAATAGAAGTGAACATTAAGATGACTGAGATGCTACGATCATTAGACAAAGATTTTAAAGAAGCCCTGATAGAAATACTTCAGTGAGCGATAAAAAATGAAAAACTTTTGCTCTACAAAGATCCTGTTAAGAGAATGAAAAGATAGGCTGCCAGAGTGACAGAAAATAGTTGCAAATCACATATGTGACCAAAAAAATACATATAAAATTAACCTGGCTAATAAAAATATTTTTTTGTAGAGAAGTGGTTCTCACTTTGTTGCCCAGGTTGGTCTTGAACTGTCGAGTTTAAGCAACCCTCCTGCCTCGGCTCCTGTATTAGTCCATTTTCATCCTGCTGATAAAGACATACCCAAGACTGGGAAATTCACAAAAGAAAGAGGTTTAATGGACTCACAGTTCCACAAGGCTGGGGAGGCCTCATAATCATGGAGGAAGGTGAAAGGCACGCCTCACAGGGTGGCAGACAAGAGAAGAGAGAGAAGTGAAAGCAGAAACCTGTTATAAAACCATTAGATCTCGTGAGACTTATTGACTAAGACGAGAACCGTATGGGGGAAACCCCCAATTCAGTCAACTTCCACCAGGTCCCTCCCACAATGCATGGGAATTATGGGAGTACAATTCAGGATGAGATTTGGGTGGGGACACTGAGCCAAACCATATAGCCCCCCAAAGTGGCTGGGATTACAGGCATGAGCCACTGCACCTGGCCTATTTTTAAACTCTCAAAGCTCAACCGTAAAAAAGAAAACAATCCAGGTAGAACATGGACAAAAGATGTCAAGAGACATTTCACCAAAGAACATACACAGATAGCACAGAGAAAGATGAGTAGCATCGTAAGTCACTAGGGAAATGCAAATCATAGCCACAATGAGAGACCACCATGCATGGCTAAAATAAAACACAGTGACAACACCAAATGCTTTCCAGGGTGCAGAGAGACTGGATCCCTCATGCGTTGCTCGTGGGAACGTAAAACACTACAACCATTCTGGAAAACAGTTTGACAGTTTCTTTAAAAACTAAACATGCAACTACCATATGACCAGCAACTGTTCTAGGCATTTATCCCAGAGAAATGAAGACTTTGGTCTATACAGAAGACTGTATACAAATGTTTATAGCAGCTTTATTCATAGGAGCCCCAAACTGGAAACAACTCAGATGTCTTTCTGTGGGTGAATGATTACACAAATTGTGCTCCCTCCTACCGTGGGATGCCACTCAGCAATAAAAAGGGACTGAATATTCACGCACTCAGCAACCCGGATGACTCTCCAGAGAATTATGCTGAGTGAGAAAAAGCCAGTCCTGAAAGGTTCCATACTGTATGATTCCACTTACAAAACATTCTTGAAATGATAAAATTATAGAAATGGAGAAACAAGTAGTGTTTGCCGGAGGCTAAGAAGGGAGTAGGAGTGAAAAGGACGTAGATGCAGTCATAAAAATCAACAGTGGCCGGGCATGGTGGCTCGTGGGTGTAATCCCAGCACTTTGAGAGGCCGAGATGGGGGGATCACTTGAGTTCAGGAGTTCGAGACCAGCCTGGCCAATATGGTGAAACCCCATCTCTACTAAAATACAAAAATTAGCCAGACTTGGTGGTGGGTGCCTGTAATCCCAGCTACTTGGGAGGCTGAGGCAGGAGAATCGCTTGAACCGGGGAGGTAGAGGCTGACAAAAAAAAAAAAAGAAAAGTCGACAGAGGGATCTCTGTGATGATGGAAATCCTCTATATCTTTGACTGTATCAATGTCAATATCCTGGTTGTGATATTATCCTGTAGTTTGGTAACATGCTACCACTGATAAAACTGAATAAAGGGTATAGGGGATCTCTCAGTATCATTTCTTACAATCGTGTGTGAATCTACAGTTATTTCAAAATAAAAAGTCAGCATATGTTATCACTTCACTTATATGACACTCTGGAAAAGGGAAAATTATAAGAACAGAAAACAGACCTCCATCTTACAGGAGCTGGGGGGGGGGCTGACTTGTAGTTGGCCACGAAGGGGCAGGTGGAATTTTTGGAGTGATAGAAATGTTCTACATCTTCATTCTAGTGGCAGTTACATGACTGTGTGATTCTCAGAACTCAGAACTGTTCACTAAAAAGGATGTGTTATATTGTACGTAAATTATACCTCAATATAGCTGTTTTAAAAAAGATCATGGCAGGGATATGGTGGGGCTCAATCCCTATAATCCCAGCACTTGGGAGGCCGAGGGTGGGTGGATTACCTGAGCCGTCAGGAGTTCGATTGGACTAGCCTGGCCAACATAGTGAACCCCATTCTTACTAAAAATTACAATAAATTATTTTGGGGATGGGCGTGGTGGTGGGCATCTGTAATCCAGCTACTTGCTGGAGGCCTGAGGCAGAAGATCAATGAAACCTGGGAGGCTGGAAGTTGCAGTGAGCTTTAGCATCGGTACCACTGCCACTCAGCCTGGAGCGACAGGCCAGACTTGTCTTCAAAAAAATTTTTTTTTAAATTAAATAAATAATAAAAAAGATCACAAAGCACTAATTTTCCCCAGCTTTTCAGCCTCTGAACTCTTTCTCCAATGAAATCTTATATGGATTTTTAAAAATCTGTAAAACAGATAAAATTGAGACCTCTACTTGAGTTGCATAGGGGACACCCTATTGATTTGCTTCCTCCAGCACCCCAGGCAGCCCCCAGCACCCTCGGAAGAGTTGAAGCAGGGCCGTCAAATCCTCTGGTTCTGTGAGTTGTGGGACCTGAGGGGGCAGCTTGAGGAAAAAGGCTTCAATCCATGAGCTGGGCTTCCTAATCGTCAACGTGGAAACTGAAGCCAGCTCCACACAGCAGCGTGTGAGGTAAGGAATCTTCACTGTGAACTGAGAACTGCACTGCAGGGTGCAGGAGAAGGGCCCCAGCAGGAGCCGCGTTCGTATTCAATAACTAAGCTCCGTGAGGCACCAGCATGGTGCCACTGAACTCCATGGGAGGCAGCCTAAAGGCACTTAAATGAAAATCGGTGACCAGGCAATGTTGTCTTGGCTGACAATGGCAGAGAAGGCCATGGGAACGAGTCCCAGGAGAGAGAACCGCAGTCATCACACGTGGGCTGGCCCCTGCCAGCTGCAGCCCCCATACACTGCTTTCTGTCTGTCCCTTGCTCCAAAAGGACTCTGAGAAATGCTTATCTTACAATTACCTTAGAAGCAAGAGGCTTTCTTGAGGCATCTACATTTTTTAGCTTCATTCTTAAAGAGAATCTTCTAGAAGAAGATTCCTGTGGGTGCTTCTAGGATTTGTTCTATCACTTTCTGAATGATCCCAGTGAATCCCGCTTCTGTGATTTACCCCAGCTTTGCAGCTGTTACCTGTTTAGTCTCCTGCTCTTGGGCGCTTCTTTCCTGAATCCATTTTAGGTGATGGAAATTTGTGAATTTGGTGTTGACAGGAGGGTTTCCAAAGAACGGACTTCCCAGAGGGCAGAGCCAGGCCACTGGATTCTAACAGCCAGGGACTCGGGGGTGGGGGCACCCTCCTTTGCCAGATGCACAGTTCTGTTGGCTCCTTCTGTCTCTAGACAATATGCTGCAGAGGAATGTGTTTGGAGACAGAAGCCGCCTGATCACCATGGTGATGAAGACATGCTGCTTGCACGGTACAGGGCTCATTTATATATTTAGCAGTAGCAATTAGCTGGGCTGCAGTTGGCATTCAGTTGGAGCACATTACTGGCTGGAATGAGCAACCTGAAGAAGGTGCAATTCCCAGAGAAGGGCCTAGATGAGATTTTGGTGATATCTGAAGACCACCCTGTGACATAGTGCAATCTTCCTAGCCAGCTAGGTTTAGGAAGGCAGAGAGTAGGGTCAGCCTGTCCTGGATCTGGAATCAGAAGTTCTGACAAGCAGGCCTTGTCACTTGGAAGCTGGTTTCCATGTGTTAAGTACTATGCTAGGGGTGTGTGCATCCCCACGGGCTCTTCCTAACAACCCCCAGAAGCAAGCATTCTTGTCCCTGTTTTACAGATGGGAACTGGGGCTCAGAGAAGGTAAGCGAATTGACCTGTCTATGGCAGAGCTGAGAAAAGAACGTAGTCCGTCCTACCCTAAAGCTACCCTCTCTAATTCTCTGTTTTTTAAATCTGAAAATTAGGGATAACCAAAGGTCTCACTCTTCTTGGTACATTCAGAGGAAAATTAGGAAGATAGGCCAGAAGAAGGCGGATGGGTCTGGCTGTAGCTACAGGAGCTGAAGGGAGTGAGAGTGGAAGAGCCAGCTGGTTCTGGAGGTGAGAAGGCTCTGAGCAGTAAGAGGGTGGTGAGACTTCCCAGGCCAAAAGTGAGCGAACCTTAGGGACATGGAGGAGGAACTGGTCCTGAAACAGACGGACAGAAGGGTGAGCCCAGAAACCAACAGCGCCCCTGGGAGCCTGGCAGATGGTATGTGTCTTCCATTAACAGGGGGCATTTCACAGCTGGGGAAAGATGATTCTTCTAGAAGTGGCATTGGAAAGACAGGCTAGCTAGGAAGAATGGCACAGAAATAGCAGCCCAGACTAAGGGTTTACTATGTCCCGGTCACTGTTTTTGCTTTACAGTCTTACTGACTTCTTACTGCACAATGATGAAATACATTCCATGGTTATTCCCATTTTACAGAAGAGGAATCGAGGACACAGAGAATATTAACCACTCGCCTAATGTCACGCAGTTTGTATTCACACCTGGTTGTCTTTGGATTCCCAAGGCCATTGTTAGGAAATATGGGCAGAACCCTATCTCCCTTCCAACATGAGATCAGAGTAAATTCCCAAAGGAAAGAATATTTTAATATAAGGAATAAAACCATTTAAGTTTCAGAGAAAACATGGGTGAATATTTTTGTAACCTTCAAGAGGGAGAGGTCTTTCCAGCATGACAGGAAAGCTAGAAATCATAAAGGAAAATATTGATAAATTTGGCTACAAAAAATTTTAAAACTTCTCTGTTAACATTAGAACATCATAAACAAAGGCAAGAAATGTAACCACAACTTGAGAAAGCATACTTACATTTTATATTACAAAATCCTAATATCCTAAATAAGTAAAAAGTTCCTACAAATCAATGAGAAAATAATGAACAAGCCACGAGTGAAAAGGACATAAACAGGCATTTTGTAGAACAGGAAACACAATATGAGAATATGAACAACTAATTAAGAAATTCAAACTAAGGCCAGGCATGGTGGCTCTTGCCTGTAACCCCAACACTTTGGGAGGCCAAGGTGGGTGGATCACCTGAGGTCAGGAGTTTGAGACCAGCCTGACCAACTTGGAGAAACCTCGTCTCTGCTAAAAATACAAAATTAGCTGGGTATGGTGGAGAGTGCCTGTAATTCCAGTTACTCAGGAGGCTGAGGCAGGAGAATCGCTTGAACCCAGGACAGGGAGGTTGTGGTGAGCCGAGATTGTGCCATTGCACTCCTGCCTGGGCAACAAGAGTGAAACTCTGTCTCAAAACAACAACAACAACAACAACAACAACAACAACAACAACAAAAGAAATTCAAACTAAAACAAGGACATGAGTTTTATCTGTAAGAATTACAAAGATGCGGCCGGGCGCGGTGGCTCAAGCCTGTAATCCCAGGACTTTGGGAGGCCGAGACGGGCGGATCACGAGGTCAGGAGATCAAGACCATCCTGGCTAACATGGTGAAACCCTGTCTCTACTAAAAATACAAAA